>NC_089506.1:224077807-224109010 GCF_036850995.1 Saccopteryx leptura
GCAGGTGAGTGGCAGCTCAGCTCCACGGTGTCCCCACTGCCAAAGACAAGCTGCTCCTGCTGGCTGGGCTCAGGTCCCGGGACCGCTGTGGGCAAGACAGACGACCATGAGGCCAGTGCCCCCAAACCGAGAACACTGGGTGTTTAAAACGGCAGGAAACACGACAGCACCTGGAGGTTCACAGACACGCCCACGCGGCACCCCATGGTTCACAGACACGCCATGCGGGCTATGGGGAGGGGACCTGGAGCAGGGGGCTGGGCAGGGGTCCAGGGTGAGTCTGGCTGATGGAAGGATTTGTACCCAGAGTCTGGGGTCCTGCAAACCGCCCTGTAAAGGGCTGGGGCAGCGTTTTCCACCTTGCCCCAGGGACAACTCTGTCGTTGTAGCGCTTACAAACCTAATACATACGACCAGGTGTGGCTTTGCCCCAAAACTTGACTGATAGATACTAAAAATTCAATCTCTGAATATCTTAAGTCTTCATGCTTGGGGTTCAGATACATAAAACCATTTAGATACATAAAACCCATTCTTCACTTGGGGTGAAGTGACCTGGGAACCCCATTTCACAATGACAGCACAGGCTGGGGTGGGGGTGGATATGTCCGAGGAGAGGCCCCCAGTCAGACCTCAGAGCCCACCCCATCACACCAGTGGCAGCCCAGTTCCCAGGAGGCCAAGAAGGCCTGAGACCCAGGGATACACCACTGGACAGGCTGACCACCATTCCCTGTCCACTCTGCCAGGGACAGACAATGCCCAACACAGGCAGGCAGCCCGGGCTTAGGGCCAGGACAGGGCTGGGTGGTCCCACTGCACAGGTCTCCTTTCCCACCCAGCTGGGTCGGCAGCTCTGTTACTTGTCATTCTGCTGATGCATGGCCTAGATTCGAAGGCCCAGCTGCCTCTCCGGCCATACTGATCCCTGGCTCCCCAGACAGGCCCAATTCTACCCACTCACCTCAGGTGTCCTCAGAAGCCCTGTGCCCACTAGAAGGTTGTCCAAAGTGTCCAGAGTCTGTGTGTCTCAGAATCCCACAGTCTGAGGGTACCTGGCTTGGCCTCCAGCCCCCCAGTCCTGGCCACTGTGTCCTGTGGGGACCACCCAGGGCCAGGAGGTCGTCCACCAGAAGGTTGAAAGCAGGCTGGTGCGGCAGACTCAGCCCCAGGCCCCAGCCCAAGGGCAATACCAGTTGGTTCTGGTTTGGTCTGAGCAGGGAGGCAGGTCAAGCCACCAACACAAGTATTCGCTTCGATCTGGTCCAGCAAAGACCTAAGCCTCCCAACAACCCTTCCATTATCAGTCTTCTTGAACAGGTAAGGAAATCAAGGCTCCAGGAAGGCACCCACAGCAGGTGGGCAGCTGGCAGCCTAGACCTCAGGCAGGGCCTGGGGCCAGGAGCCCCCTCCCTTCCCAGCCAGAAGAGCCTCCATTTACAGCTCATCTACTTGTAAATCACTCAGTCCTGTGTGGTCTGATAGGAGACACCTCCCCAAACCCATGTCCAGGCAGACTGGTCGCACCTCCACAAGGAGGTCCCTCTTTCTTCTCTAGGTTCAATTGTAAAATGGGATACATAGACGAAAAAAAAAAAAAGCCACATACTAAACCTCACAAGCTCCAGGTGTTATATTTGGACAGCGAGGAAACAAACATTTTGCCACACAATTTAGCCAAATCGAGGAGTCTTTAATTTGATGCCGGCGACCATGAGAGAATTCACATCCTAAAGAACTCGTGGCCCTGAATGAACTCAAGGGTTTGCTTTTAAAGGTAAAAAGAAGTGAAGGGAGGGGGGTGAGCACCTAGCCAAAGCAGTTTTACAGAAGCAAAACAGGCTTTCGGTTATTGTTGGAACAATCTAGGGAGAGAGTGCTCAGCGAAACATTTTACAAAACGCAAAAGAATGTGCTCGGTTATCTTGGCCTTTTACCGAGGTGGTTAAGGCAGCATCCTGAGGGCTTTCTGGAATCTAGGCATTAGAGAACATTTCTGGCCTTTACAGAACTCTTTTCATTTACTCATCTGCAAATCTTGCAAAACTCGCTCTCTGGTCAGGGATATGGTGTTTCTACATTTAACGGGGAGGACAGGCTCAGTCAGGGACAAAAGGAACCACACAGGGTGGTGGTCTGAACGTAATAATTCCTAACAAAAAACAGGTGTCCTACGCCTGTAGCTTCCTTGACAAAGCTCAGCCTTAACCTCTGTGCATCTAAGATAATATACCTTTGAAATATCACAGTGATATTCTTTTCCAGGCCCCTCGAAGGCACATCCGGGGGACCACCCGGTTATGTTGTTGCCGCATGCCATCTCTATGTGCTGTAAATGTTAACTAAGCCCTGGTCGGCAAACTGTGCAGGCGCTACCTTGATAAGGTATGTACCTACCTATATAGTTAAGTTTAAAAAATTTGGCTCTCAAAAAAAATTCCAATCGTTGTACTGTTGATATTTGACTGTGTTGACTAATGAGTTTGCCAATCACTTAGCTCAGTCGGTGAGAGCATCGTCCCAAACCACCAAGGTTCTGTCTCTGGTCAGGGCACATATGGGAAGCAACTAACGTATGTACAACTAGAATGGAACAAGAAACGGATGCTTCCTCTGTTTCCCTAAAAATCAATTACAAAAAAAGACCTTTCAAAGTACAATTCTCTTGCCCGTGGAGAGAATATCGACCTGGGATGCTGAGGTCCTGGGTTTGAAACCCTGAGGTCACCAGATTGGGCCCAAAAGTTGCTGGCTTAAGCAAGAGATCACTGGCTCAGCTGAAGCCCTCCCCCCCACCTCCACAAGGCACATATGAGAAGCAATCTGCCAGTTCCTGGGAGGGAGGAAATGAAGGAGGCCACTACCCACCCGCGTGCCGCAGGGGGTCCAGAAGAGGGTCCAGAGCCCCTCCTCCGGGGCAGGTTGACATTCCCCGGGCCGGGCTGTTGGGACTGAAATCTTTATCTAAATGCCAATACAAATGCTAATGCGGGGCTCCCCCGCTGCCGCTTATTCGGCGCCCCTGGAAAAGGGGGCTGCCCGAGCAGGCGCTGAAAGCCGCGCTGACCTCCCGACGGCCTCTGTCACGCCGCTGAATGACACGCACATTCAAGCGCCAGGCCCACTTTCATTCATAAGAAAAATGACATTTTTCAGGGAGGCTGCAGCCGCCTCCAGAGAAAGGGGCGCGGGGCCGCAGGGAGCGGAGGGCCGCCAACCGCCTGCGTCCTGCACGCGGCCGCCGCCTCGCTGGCACTGCGCGCCCACAGCCGCTGCGCTCACACCTCCCCGCGAGGCTGCCGCGGCGCCCGCCACAATGCGCGTCTGTGGCAGCGCCGAGTGACAAAGGAGAGGCTGTTCGGTCCTCCCGGGTGGGGCGTGAGCTCAGTGGGCGAAGGCCTCCCTCCGCGCGCGCGGCCGCCGGGCTGGGGGCAGGGTGCACGCAGCCCCCTCGCTCGCGCCCCGGAGTTGGCTGTCCCCAAGGGGTGGGTTCCCCGTGACCTCCCGCCGGCCACGCGTCCCTGCCCTGCCGCCCGGAGCCTGGCAGCGCGCGTGCAGGGCGGCGGCACCCTGAGCGCCGAGCCGCGAGCTGCACTTCGAGACCCTCGACATTCTGTCGGACCTTGACCACCAGCCAGAGTACGCGGCTCCACGTCCCTCGGATATCCGCCCTTTCACCTCCGCGCGTCCCGGCCTGGTGTTCGGAGCGTACTCCTCAGGGACAGACACCTTGTCCACAGGGCATAAAAGCAAGGTGGGCGGACGGAGGCACCAGAAGATACTGCCGCGTCATACAGACCACTGAGGGGCAAGGCTGACGCGCCCTGACACCCTCCCTCCAAAGTCCGGTCCCTCGCTTTGGCCGAAGCTGGCCATGAACCCGAAGGGGGGTTGTGAGAGCAGCACCAACAGTAGAAACTTTCCGTCAGTACAGAACAACAGGGATGGTGGAAACGCAGCTCCCGCGCCCTCCCGACTGCGTCAGGGACGGACTGAACCCCCCTGGGGAAGCGCAGGGGCGGGGGCTGCGGACGCCACAACAGTGCCCAGCTCCCGCGGCAGCCTCGCACTTAAGTGGTAGCCCTGCGCCTCCAGGTGTCCCGCAAACTGCCGTGCCAGCTCTGGCCACGATCCCTGAGGAAGGTGGGTGACAGAAACCCAAACACTGTCCCCGCGGTGCCAGTCCACGGCGCGCCTTCGGACCCACGTACATCGTCGTCCCCCACCCACCCAGGCGCCCATTCCCGGGCCGCAATGCTTCTGCCTCCTGGGGCCCCACACCCCTCCCCTGTATTCATCGGGTCATTCCTTACCTGTCATTCTCCGCACGACTCGCTGCTCTGAGCCCGGGGGCCGGACGCGGCGCGGGTGTCACAACCGCCAAGGCCACGCAGAAAGCGAGAGCCCAAGCAGGGGCGCCCATCGTGGAGGTGGGGGCTACGGCGCCCTCAGGCGGTGCGCGCCGGCATGCTGCCCCCCACGGTCCGGCTCTGGCACCTGCGGGCGCAGGGCGCCGCTCGGGAGTCTGCGGGAGGTGGGCAGCTCATTACCAGACGGGCCGGGCGCGCAGGGATGGAATCCACAGTGGCCGGGTCCTGCGCCCCAGCCCCTCCAACCCCCTCCCGTGCCCACCTCCCGTGCCCGCCCAGCCCCTGCGCACCGACCTGGAGACCGCTGGTGCCCTACTACTTGCGCGCTGCCCTTTCTTCCCTTCGCTGCCCACCGGCCCTGCCCCGGCGCTCCGTCCCTCCAGCCTTAGGCTAGCAAGTGCATAGGTGCGCGGGCCGAATAGGACCACGCGGCGCCAGCTGCCCGCGCCGCTGCCGCCTCCGCCACCACGCACTGAGTCCTGGCGGTCCTGAGGCCCGGCCTTTGCTAGGCTATTCCCACCCTGCCCAGGGCATTAGAGGGGGCGGGGAGGGGGCGCCCCGCGGTCTCGGAGGGCGTGGGAGCCAAAGGTGCCCGGGTGAGGTGTGGGAGACTGCAGGTGGCAAAGCCCTTTGCATTTCCAGGCTTAGCTAAGGGCTAAGTTCTCCCTCTCCCCTCCATCACCTCCACATTAGCTATAAAGCTGAGTATTTGCACTCATCCCATCCCACTTCACTTGTTTGCTTAAGTTGCTAGAAGCAATTCACACGCCCTTCCTCTTACCCCTCGTTTGTTCTAATGTTGGTTGATTTCAGTTATGCAGGGTGGAGGATTTCTGCACCTGGGAGAATTCTTGGGTTGCCTTGGAGATGTGTGACTTTGTATCTGTTGTATTGGAACAGCGAAAAATAGATGTCCTGCTATACAATCAAAAAGCTGTTGTATCAGAACAGCAAGAAACAAATTCTTGCCACACAAGCAATTAGACAAATTAGGGAGTCTTTAATTAAAGGGCTGCAGGGTCCCCATGGAGACCTAAGTCGTTCAAATCAATGCAGCAGAAACACTGTTCAGGTCTAGCTTTTAAAGGGAGAATTACATACTGACTGAGGATGGGGAGGAGAGGAAGCATAGCAGTAAAACAAAGCAGTGAAACAAGCTTTCTTACAATGTTTATCTATAAGGGTAATTCAGGGAGAAACATTCTGAGATCACCTGCAACCTTGCAAAGCTAGCCCAAGGCCACAGTCTGGGAAACCAGCCTCAAGGCCAGGAATAAGTGAGTCTTTTCAGAAAAAGTAAGTTCTGCTAAAAGTCTCTTTGTTTTAGAGAAAGTAAGTTTTGCCAAAAATTATTCATGTTAAGAGTCTTTCTTTTCTACACTTCATTCCCTACAGGTTTTAATTGAATTTTAATCAAATCATTGATTTATTTTTGTTGCTATCCTCTTGTATTGTGTATTGATTTCTGATTACTATTAATTTAATAGAGTTTATCCTCTCCCAAACAAACTTTGTTATTTAAACATAGTCCTACTATCAGACAAGTTAAAATTAAAGTAAGAGGACCAATTGTTGCAGACAAAAGGGTAGTGAGCTATGGTGACTAATTAAACATTCTTTGGAGCTAATTCTATGATTGTTCCAATTCTTTTTTTCTCTTTTCTATGTTTTCCCTGACTAAAGATAGGCTTTATTTAATTACACTAGAATTATTAGCATAGAAACAACAAATTTCCCTTAATTCTGTACATAAGCTACCTTGTTGAAGGAAAAGTAAATCTAAGCCTCTTCTATTTTGTAAAACTATTTCCTTTATACAAATAAACTTGCATAACATTTGCTAGAATATATAATAGAGGCTTTTTCTGTTCCCTAAACCTGTTTTTTTTCTTCTTTGTACAAACTGCTTACAACAGGGGTTGGGAAGCTTTTTGGCTGAGAGAGACATGAACGCCACATATTTTAAAATGCAATTCCATGAGAGCCATACAACGACCCGTGTACATTACGCATTATCCAATAAAAATTTGGTGTTGTCCCGGAGGACAGCTGTGATTGGCTCCAGCCACTCCAAACCATGAACATGAGCAGTAGGAAATGAATGGATTGTAATACATGATAATGTTTTATATTTTTAACATTTTTTTTTATTAAAGATTTGTCTGCGAGCCAGATGCAGCCATGAAAAGAGCCACATGGCCCTGGCCGGTTGGCTCAGTGGTAGAGCGTCAGCCTGGCGTGCAGAAGTCCCGGGTTCGATTCCCGGCCAGGACACACAGGAGAAGCGCCCATCTGCTTCTCCACCCCTCCCCCTCTCCTTCCTCTCTGTCTCTCTCTTCCCCTCCCACAGCCAAGGCTCCATTGGAGCAAAGATGGCCCGGGCGCTGGGGATGGCTCCTTGGCTTGTGCCCCAGGCACTAGAGTGGCTCTGGTCACAAAAGAGCTACGCCCCGGAGGGGCAGAGCATCGCCTCCTGGTGGGCAGAGCGTAGCCCCTGGTGGGCGTGCCAGGTGGATCCCGGTTGGGCGCATGCGGGAGTCTGTCTGACTGTCTCTCCCCGTTTCCAGCTTCAGAAAAAAAAATACAAAAAAAAAAAAGAGCCACATCTGGCTCGCGAGCCATAGGTTCCCAACCCCTGGCTTACAACCTGCACAAACCTTCTGTAACTTATATAAACCCTTAGCTTTCATGAACTTTCTTATCTATTCAGAAATGACTAGCTTTCATAACACCTTATTTTTTCCTTTTTTTTTCTTAAAAGTACATTTATACCTTACACCTCTGTTATTACAACTATACAATCCCCTTTTTAATCAGAACTCTTAATTTTTAAAGATCTTAAACCTTTAGTAACAAGTTAGCAATATGCAATTTTCTTTTAAAATAGGTTTTTTTTTGGAGATATTCTCCCTCTAAGTAGCTTGTTGGACACATGATTAATATTCATAGGTCACTTTACAGGGTAGCTATGAGTTACATATATATTTTTTATTTACCTTATAGCTCTCTCTTAGAGAAGGGACTTACACCCCCTTTCTACATGACCTACAGTGGTACATATGTTAAAATTTAAGATGACTCGCTCTGGCCTTCCCCTGACCTGAACTCCCCATTTCCCAAAGTTTGATTATAAGAGAGTCCCGTGGTGAGGTTCCTCAGGCTTCTGTTCTGTGTAGACCAACCAGCTTCTGGTTTGTGGCTGGAGCAGGGCGTGTTGTCCTTCTTAGGGTCAACTTACAGGGGTTGGTGGGATCTGTTAGCACTCCTGGGGGTCTTCAAGGGAGCTTAGGAAGAAGGGGTGTTGCACTGCCCAATACGATTCTATGTGGGGTAAATTTTTCCCAGTATGGGGTGTATGTAGCTTCTAGCAAAACTAGGGGGAGCAAGTCAGCCTAGTTTTCACCGGTTTCTAAAATGAATTTAGTTAGGACTTCTTTCAGACTTTGTTTTATTTGTTTAACTTGTCCCGAGCTCTGAGGCCTGTAAGCACAATGCAACTTCTAATTAATGTTGAGTGTCTTTCCTACTAGCGGTGAGACCTTAGATAATAAACACAGGCCCATTATCAGACCCAATATTAATGGGCAAACCAAATCTGGGAATAATTTCATACAGCAATTTCTTAATGACTGTTACTGCGGTCTTATTTCTAGTAGAGAAAGCCTCTACCCATCCTGAACAGATGTCAATAAAAACTAATAGATACTTATATCCATGTGCTAGTGGCTTTATCTCAGTAAAATCTATCTCCTCATGTTCATCTGGGAAAGCTCCTCTTGTTAGTTATAAAGAGGCACCTCCGGCAACAAGCGATCTGGCCAAGTCACTAGGATTTCTAAAGGCCCTTCTGGTTTTAAAGTGACTTGGTTGGCTGCCTTATCTGCTGCCTGATTTCCTTTTGCCTCTATTAAGTCCCCTTCTGGTGTCCTGGCTAATGAATAAGGGCTACAGTTTCTGGCACCTAAATGGCTTCTAGTAAAGCTAAAATCTCTTCTTTGTTTTTGATGTCCTTAAAGCAAGCAGATATCAGGAATCCTCTCTCCTTATAGATTGCTGCATGAACATGAGCAGCAGCAAAAGCGTACCTACTGTCAGTGTAAATGTTGACTTTCTTTCTTTTGGCCCACCTCAACGCCTGGGTGAGAGCGATAAGTTCTGCCCGCTGAGTCGAGGTCCCATGGGCAAGGCTTGGGCCCATATGGTCTCATCAGGAGTTAATACAGCCGCTCCAGCATATCGACCCCCATCTAGGACAAAACTGCTGCCATCAGTGAATAGATGTACTTCCGCATTAAATAGAGGTACATCAGTAAGTTTGAACAGAGTCTAGCACTTCAGAGCAGCCATGCAAGGGGATGCTTGGTTCTTCGTCAGGCATCGGGCTTGCTGGGTATAGCCTGCATCTGGACAAACTGAATGCAAGGCTGATCTATGAGCAGGGCTTGATATTGTGTGATCCTAGTATTAGATATCTACCTAAGTAAAGTCTCTACTGCCTGTGGGGCTGTCAAGAAAAGTCCTTGCCCCATGGTTAGTATATCTGTCTCCTTCACTAGTATGGCAGTGGCTGTGATGGCTCGGAGACAGTTTGGCCATCTAGATGCAACAAGGCCTAGCTGCTTAGAGAAATAAACAATAGGCCTGCGCTATGGCCCTAAGGTTTGGGTCAAAACCCCTTTTGCTATTATTCCCTTGCTTTCATGAACAAAGAGCTGGAAAGCCTTTGTAATGTCTGGCAAAACCAGGGCAGGGGCCTCAGTGAGGGCCTTCTTGCGGGTTTCAAAAGCTTTTTGTTCCTTAACTGTTCAAATTAACTCTTGGGTTCCTGCTGTACAGGAGTATAAAGGCGTGGCTATCTCTGCAAACCTAGGGATCCACAACCAGCAATATCCAACTGCCCTGAGAATTTCTCGAACTTCTCTCTTGCTTAGTGGGGGTTGGGATCCAGAGGATTGCCTTTATTTGACTGGAGGAGAGCATACGCTTTCCTGCCTCAATGTGGTAGCCTAGATAGGTCACCTTAGAGGTGCAGAGCTGTGTTTTCTTAGCTGACACTCGGTATCCCAGAGTCGGCAGTGTTTTTGTAAAAGTCCCTCAGTGGCTGTGCAGCAGCTTACCTCCGTTTCCGCAGCTAGAAGCAAGTCATCTACATACTGCAGCAGCGTGCATTGCGGATGTTCCTGGTGGAAGGCAAGCAGGTCCTGATGTAATGCCGCATCAAACAGGGTCGGTGAATTCTTGAAGCCCTGTGGTAATCTGGTCCAGGTGAGTTGTCCTGAAATGCCTGCCTCTGGGTCATTCTACTCGAAGGCAAAGATGGGTTGACTTATAGGGGCCAGGGGAATACCGAAGAAAGCCTTTTTCAAATCTAAGACTAAAATTTCAAGTCCGGTGACAACAGGTTTAAAAGTGTGTAGGGATTAGGCACAGTTGGGTGCATTGTCTCAACCCATTTACCTCCCGTAAGTCCTGGACTGGACGATAGTCTTTGGTGCCTGGCTTCTGGACAGGCAGTAAGGGAGTATTCCATTGGGATTGGCAAGGAACAAGAATACCAGCTTCTAACAGTCTTTTTTTGTGTGTGTGGGGTTTTTTGGGAGTTTTTTTTTATTTTTAATTTTATTTATTCATTTTTTTTATTAGAGAGAGAGAGAGGAGAGACAGAGAAAGAGAAGGGGGGGAGGAGCTGGAAGCTTCAACTCCCAAATGTGCCTTGACCAGGCAAGCCCAGGGTTTTGAACCGGCGACCTCAGTATTCCAGGTCGACGATTTATCCACTGCGCCACCACAGGTCAGGCTTCTAACAGTCTTTTAATATGAGTACTTGCTCCCCTGAGAGCAGTCCGAGGAGGGCAGTGAGAACAGAATGAGAAGCTCTAGTGCTAGTGAGGAAATCTACCGGGCAGCCTCCTGCTTGTAAAGGCTCACAGGTGTGGAGCCCTCCTTTGGATTAAGGATTCTTGGCGTCTGCCGTGATTTTCCTTTCAGCTTTGGACAGTCCTTCTTCTAATGTCCTTCTTTACAAAAAGCACACTGATTTCTGCTCAACTTAGGCTTCCTTTTCTTTTTCTTCTGGCGTTCTAAAACAGCTACAACTACCTGTGTTATTTTCTTAGTCTGTTTCTTCTTGAGAGTGTTTCTGTTATTATGAATTTTCTGAGATACTTCTAACAATTGGGAAATTACCATCCCCAGAAAGCCTTCTAATTTTTGTAGCTTCTTCCTGATATCTGGAGCGACTGGGACACGAAAGCTAAGTTAGCTGCCCTAGCATACTCTGGTGCCTCAGGCTCTAGAGGTGTGCAGACCCTGTAAGTTTCGTGCAGTCTCTCTAAGAAAGCTGAGGGAGTTTCCTGGGGGCCCTGGATAACCCCCAACACCTTTCACGGGTTTCTTAGCATCTCCCCTGATCCAGGCTAACAGAAACTGATGAAAAGTGCTCAAAGCTTCCCGTCCCACATTGGTGTTAGGGTCCCGTTTAGGCTGGACAGTGGGGAACACCTCAAGGTGGTCCCGATTGTCCTCCTCAGAGCCATCTCTCCGCAGCATGACAGCTTTTCTAGCCTCTGACTTGATTCTGTCTTTCTCTTCAGTAGTAAACAGAGTAACTAAAAGCTGCTGGCCATTGTCCCAGGTGGGGCGGTGTGTATGCAGCACAGATTCCAACAGCCCTGTTAGAGCCCGAGGCTTCTCCGAGGTGGATGGAGCCCGTGGAGGAGGGAGATATGGAGGGGGCAATCCTGAATCTCCCTGAATAGCTTGTAAAACAGGGACGTTCTTGTCTGATTTTGGGGCTGTTGCTAACAAAACATGATGACGGGCTCTGATAGCACAGCCTTTCAGCCGGGGAGGGGAATTCTCTACTAGAGCCCTCACTGATCTATGTATAGAAACTTGTCTGGGTGGCCCGGAGGCTTAGCTATCACATTCCATACAGCTCTGACATCTCTAGGATCTAATGAGCCTTGTTTTGGCCACTTTACCCTAAAGGATGTCCATTCTAGTTCGCAAAGAGTTCAGTCTCCCCTTGCTTAGTTTTATGCCATAATCATCAGAAAATCCAATTTTGAAATTCTTAAGCATACACTCAAGAGAAGTTTGACTCTTACTTTGCCCTTCCCCTATTGTTACAAACAGTATGAGAACAAATGAACTTCCTAAGATCACAAAAGGGAGCAAGAACCGAGATTTGTGCCAGTTTTCTAAAATGTCCCCTGTTGGATCATATCCTAGGGAACCAAAGGGACAGAGAACTTCCAGACAAAAGGGAAGAGGGTGCCTGTGAAGAGCCCCACACTGGAAACTCAGGCTCAGGTACCTGAGCTCCTTATTCACACAGTCACTCAGGGGTTTTCAACACAGAGACAGAATAACAAAACAGAAGTGAAGAACGAGATCTCGGCAGGAGTAACATCAGAGAGGCACCCTTGAGAATAAAGGTCCTCTACCCAGAGAAGGATGCAGTAAGGAGATCCCAATGAGGGACCAAACCAGGAGATGTCTCTTAGGATATCCCGTAAAAATAAACAGAAGCAGCAAAACAAGCAGAGGGCAAACGTATGAAAGCAACTCCAAACGTGTCCCGGGAAGCTTGAGGTGGGACTCAGTCCCAGCAACTGTCCTCCCAGGAGCACACAGATCCCTCTTCCAGAGAACTCTCTGCCAACATCTTGGCACTGGAGAGCCTGTTGTGTGAGTTTGATGGCGTCCGATCCTCGATCACAATAGTACAGATGGCTAGCCACAAACAAACCACAGATTGAGCAGATTGCAACTCTGCTCTGCTTACTTCCAGAGGCTTTCCTGATGACTCCAAATGGATAGATAGATGGGCAAGCTGATTGTCCGTGGCTGATCGTCGGCCAGACAGAAGAGACCAGAGGGGCCCTGGAACGTCTCAGGTGGCATCTCCCCTGCTGGGTTTCTGCTTTGGGCAGTCAGGCCAAGGAGGTCAGCTGCCCCGCTTGTGTTGCAAAGACAAAAAGACAAATGAGTCCAAAGGATTCTTACCTCGCTGGGGCCTCCATTAATATGTTGTGTCAGAACAGTGAGAAACAAACGTCTTGCCACACAATCAATTAGCCAAATTAGGGAGTCTTTAATTAACCGGCTGCATGGACTGCATGGAGACCTAAGTTGTTCAAATCAATTCAGTGGGAGCAGTTTGGGTCTAGCTTTTAAAGGGAGAATTATATACTGTCTGAGGAATGGGGAGGAGAGGAAGCATAGCAGTAAAACAACGCAGTGAAACAAGCTTTCTTACAATGTTTATCTATAGGGTTAATTCAGGGAGAAACATTCTGAGAACACCTGCAACCTTGCAAAGCTAGCCCAAGGCCACAGTCTGGGAAACCAGCCTCCAGGCCAAGAATAGGGAGTCTTTTTAGAAAAGTAAGTCCTGCCAAAAGTTTCTTTGTTTTAGAGACAGTAAGTTCTGCTCAGTTATTTATGCTAAGTGCCTTTCTTTTCTATATTTCAGTATCAGAGACTTCCTTATTTGCATATGGCTATATAATAAAAAAAATCGAGAACTCTTTTGCTCTGGCTAGCTAAAGGCATTGCAGTGGCCTCCTGATCCCATCCTTTTTCTCTTTAAGTCTGTTTTCTTCATTCCACATCATTCTCACTCAGAACCTGGAATTACTAGCTGTGCTGGTTCGCAGCAGTGAGGTCTCGAATGCAGTGTGCTGGGCACACAGGGAGGCCAGCGCAGTCCTCTATTTGCACAGAGTGCAGTCCAGGTTACCTCTTAGCTGCTGGTCAGGGGCTCAGGGTTGTCTCTGTGGGTGAAGCACGTCTGAGATGCTTCAAAGACAAGGAGCTACGCAAGCTGAATCCTGAGGAGTGAGCAGCCAATCCTCAGGCGCCGGAGTGCAGGAGCGTGGCATGTGGGGTGCCGTGTGCAAAGGCCTGGGATGAAGGACAGCTCTGCCTGTTTGCCTGGGACTGAAATGCAAGAGCACTGCACCCCAGACGTTCACTGCTGCATTTACTAAGCGACTGTGGCACACGTGTAGCTAAGCTGCCTGAGTTCCCTGCCAGGGGGGTCATTCCTCCGTTCCTCCAGATGACATAAGTTTGGAGACTGGGTGCTTTCCCTGCATCAGAATGGAGAGCAGTGGTTGGTGTAGAACTCGGTTCTGATGGATGTAACCCAACCTTAGAGCTCTGAGTAAGGACCACCAGGGGAGCCGGTCAGTGCTGAGGTGAGCCACCTGGGAATGACCCAATGTGACCGTGGCTTCTGTGCCCACCTGCACACGGAAGAGGACCCTTCTCCCATTTTCAGGCAAACCCAGGAGGATGGGGGACCTACAGGAGCCAGAGAGGGTATCACCTGCTCAAGGGTTGGCTGCGCCAGCCAAGTGCCTCTTGGCCCACCTGGCTGTGGATTCTGGGGCTCAACTGGCTTATCAGGAAAATGGGCGATGAATCCTCCTCTAAGACTGGCTACACAAGCTATCCCAGGTCCAGGGGATGCCTGTGCTGCAATAGGCCAGCCTGGAGACCGCCGAGCCTGAGGTCAGACTTCAAGGCCCTGGAAGGGCCTCACCCTCAGGGAGTCCTCTGGCCCATCGCTCTGTGGCCTCCTGCCAGATCAGGCTGCCCTCACTGCCTGCTCTGCTCACACCCATGTCTCCTGGGCTGTCCACACCCCTCCAGTGCACACAGCCCCAGGCCACCTCCACTTAGGTCCTCCAGCAGGATACAATCCCAGGGGCCATGGTGACACATTCTGTTCTCATCTATTAACCAGTTACTTATTTATTTACTTAGTATCTTGGGATGGTGTGGGTTGCTGGCCCCTTTGGCCACCTTCCTCAAGGGGTGGGGGCTGGATTGGGCTTGGACCCCTAATTCCTTTTTATTTAATTGGCTCTCCTTTATTCCCTGTGTGCTCAGAAGAGATGGTTGTGGGAGATGGAGGGCTGTCACGCTTCTGTCTTCTGACGGTGCTGTAGGTGGGAGGACGTGAAGAGGTTCCACTTCTTTAGGGAAAGCAATCTCTGTGTTCAGTCTGCTGGTCTTGTCTGTGTCTAGTTGCAGGCTGAGAGGGAATGTCGAGGCTCAATCACTTCCATGTTCACGGAATGTCTTTGACATGGTATCAATAACTGTTGCTGTATGTTTTCAACTGGACGTGGGGTCACTGCCTCCCCTATGTCTTTATTTATTTATTTATTTTATGTGCTGTTCACTGAACCATGGGTCTGTGTACAGCAGGAGGATCTGAGTGTTCCCCTGAACAGAGCACCTGGGCGGGCTGTCTGCTTTGCCTCTGCTGCATTGCTGACAGCGGTGGGTTTTTCCTGCTGGGGACTGTGGTGTAAGGTCATCTGTGCATGCTCAGTATGGGTGTCAGATGTCCTAGGTTGCTTTGCCATTGCCTTTGAGTCCCGTGGTTCAGAGTGTGGTCCATGGATGGTGTAGAACTCAGTTCTGATGGATGTAACCTGCTAAGAAGGGCTTGATGTATGTCTCTGCCATGTTCTATCTTCACTTTAGGGTTCGTGTCTGGGCACCTGTTTGGGGTTGGATGCTGATGACCTCTGGCTGAGGGTGTGCGTGTGGCTTGCTCACATTGGCCCTGGTGTTGGTTGTGTGTCACAGCTTGCTCATCGTTTCATAGGACCCAGAGCTGCTGTCACAGGTCCCACTTTATGGTACTGGTGTGATCAACGTGATACGGAGATGCTTCCCATCATGGTGTGTGTACCTTTGAAAGAACTTTTCAGTAGAGGCCATCTGGAGGAACAGAAAAGGGGTGCCCCACAGTATGCCAATTGGGGACAGCACTGCTGTCAGGGAACCTATATTGCGATTTATTGGTTTGGGGTTTTTTTTGTTTGTTTTAACAGAGACAGAGAGAGAGTCAGAGAGAAGGATAGATAGGGACAGACAGACAGGAATGGAGAGAGATGAGAAGCATCAATCAACAGTTTTTCGTTGTGAACCCTTAGTTGTTCATTGATTGCTTTCTCTTATGTGCCTTGACCACGGGACTTCAGCAGACCAAGTGACCCCTTGCTCGAGCCAGCGACCTTGGGTCCAAGCTGGTCAGCTTTGCTTGAACCAGATGAGCCCACGCTCAAGCTGATGACCTCGAGGTCTTGAACCAGAGTATTCTGCATCCCAGTCCGATGCTTTATCCACTGTGCTACCGCCTGGTCAGGCTCATTAGCGTTTTGTTTTTTTTTTCACTCTATTGGTGTTGGGTTTGTTGGAGACGTGAGGCTTTCAGAGTTCTCTTTTCATGTTGTTTTTTCACCTGGAGTTCAGAAAGGTTGTTACCAAGGTGGCTGTTTGGAGTTACAGTCCTGGCTTCACCTGTTGGATTTCTCCTTTGTCTCATTGTTTGCTTGTTTGTTTGCTTAAATGTTACTCTGTGGTGATTGAGGACTCTTTCATATTTTCTGTAGTTCCGCTCCTGCCTAAGGTTTCTGGGGTGCGATGTTTGTCCATTTATTCCACCTGTGCCTAACTTGTCTTGGTCGTTGAGGTGGGTTCCCTTAGTATGAGGATGTGGTTTGAGGTCCCATAACCATGTTTAAAATGTGTGTATCAGCCTCTGTTTGCATTGTTGGATGTGATTTCTTTGGCCTGGATGAGCAGATAGTGCTTCACTGCATGTGTTCTTTCTACCTTGCTATCGATCAGAGAAGGTGGTGATACAGCATTCGGAATAGAGTTTTGTTGCTGACTTTAGGGTTCCAGCTGCTGAGTGTCTTCATTCTATGAGCCTGTTTCTCCCAGCTTTCCTTGAGTGTGGAAGTCAAGGTGTTTTATCACTGTTCTGTGCTGGGTGCTACGGAGCCCTTCTTTCCCATTTCAACGTGTCTTTTCTGGGTAAAATGTGTCCAACAGCTCTTGGTTTTTCTGCTAGCAGTTGCATTACCACAGGACTTCCTCTCATTTTGCTCTTTCCAAGTATCGAGGCGTTTGAAGGTCATGTCTTTGATCCATACTTTGTTGGGCTGTAACCCCTTCATAGTGTACATTGGAGTATGCTGCAATAGGCTTTTTAATTATTCCTGTAGTGAGTTTCTTGGTTGCAAGCACCTTTTTCATAAATGCTTGCTCTTGTCTTTGTGCAAATAGAGCATGTTGTTGATGTGTTATTTTATATCCTAAGAAATTTATACACATCTTGGGGAAATTGACTTCATTCTTTGTAAAACTATTTTTATGAGTCTTCGGTTGATTTAAAAATTATTTACTAACTGATTTTTTAATATTTTTAGTGCATTCATGTCTGGAGGCACGGTGTCCCTGAGAATGAGAAAATCTGTAAGTGATATCGTGTCCCCTAGGGTCATCTGAGTGATTTTCTTTCAGGCACTTGTTCCCCATGTTAAGAAGTGGGTCTGCAGATGGATTTTGGAAAGTAAAAGATTAAGACTGTTGATGATTAGTTACCTTTCAGCACCAGTAGGAAAGATTGAGTTATAGGGCAAGGACAGCTGTCTACAGAGGTTTCAGTGGGGTGCGGTGTCAGATATGCTGTTCCCCCAGCAGGCAGGGATTTTTTGGATCTGCCCATCTGACCCACAGGGCACTCCTGCTGTCGGCAGTCAGGGAATGCCCAGGACAGTAGTGTCTAGTCAGGTCGTTTGCCAGACACTGCTCGCTGCTTCAGACAGTCCCGTCCCCAGTTGCGAGGCAGCGCAGTGCACCTGAGCAGCCTCCCAGGAGGCGTCTGTACAGGCACGGAATGTGTGTGAACGCTGTAGAGAGGAGAAAATGAGGCAGAAAGAATGTCAGTCATTAAAAGGACAGCAGAGCAATGGCGCTGTATTGAAAGTTGTGTTGTTGTTGCTTATACAATATTTCTTGACAGCTCTAAACGGAGTCTGAAATGTGTTCTCCTACACAACGGTAATATTTATGCAGCGGTTCCAATTGGTTATTTAACTCATCTGTGAGAATATTATAATGACATATAAATTGTCCTCAACTTTCTGAATTATGAGGAGCATAACTGGATCATTTGTGTGGATCTTAAAATGGTAAATTTCCTGCTAGGACAACAGAGGGGTTTCACGAAGAATCCTTGCTTTCTGTGTTTGTGGGACAGCCGAGCTCAGGAGAAACACTGGACACAGAAGGAGTGGTCAAAACGTGAAGCTCTGGAAGTAGGGATGCAAAATATTGTGAATGAATCTGTAGTTAATCAAGACAGGATCATTTTTCCCCCACTTCACATCAAAATTGGCTTAATGAAGCAGTTTGTTCAGGCTTTGAATAGAGAAAGTGAATGCTTTCAACATATTATTTCTGCTTTTTTCTGCCTTGTCTTTCGAGAAGATAAAAGCAGGTATATTGGTTTGATGGACCTCAAATTTGAACCCTCATACGCGATGAAGAATTTGCAGGGAAGATGAATCAAAAGGAGAAAGCAGCATGGCAGTCTTTTGTGGCAGTTACAAAGAACTTCTTGGGAACAGAAAAGCAAAAAACTATGAACTTCTGGTTCAAAGGATGCTGTTGGCTTTCTGCAACATTGGATGTAACATGAGCATTAAGATTCACTTCCTGGACAGTCACCTTGGTAAGTTTTCTGAAAATCTTGGAGATGTTAATGATGAGCAGACTACTGCTGGAGCATCAAACGAGATTGTCCTCAACAAGTACACAAACGCAAGAGCGACAAATGCAAATTTTGCCTGAATAGAATTTAAATAAGTTTTGCACAAATTTTATGATTAAAATAACTTTTAATATGTTCTATTTCAAAATTGTAGACAAATTCTGATGTAATCATATATTTTAGTGTATTAACTGCATTATATAAATTATATTTTCACAAAGATGATACCCAAGAAGAAAGTCTACTTCATTATGTTAAACTAAATGTTGAAAATTTTACAATAAGATGAAAACATAAAATCTTGAATTGCAAAAAACTGTAGCTTACAGAGAAAAACTAATGTCAGATTTGAGATCAGCACACTCGAATTAGGTTAGAACAAGTGTTTTTGTGGATGCAACAAAAATGTTTTTCCCCAGTGTTATCAGTTAATTTAAGTTATTTTGTATTTCCAATTGTGATGCATTTGGGGGATTATTTAGAAAATGTCATTTATACCTTAAACCATAAGGAGCTCCCTCTTATTAATATTCTTTAGGTTTATGGCCATGACAGAAAGACACACACTTTATGTTCTTTCAAACCATGAAGCTTGTTGAAGGTTGCTTTCTGTTGCTTTGTGGTCCCTTTAAATATGTGTGAATGTGCTTCTCTGTCACCTTGTGCACATGCCAGTTTCAGAAGAGAACTTAAGTACAAGTACCTTAGTGTCAGGCATGAAGACTGCAAGGAGCAGCTTGTTGACCCCTTACCTTATTTCTTGTGCCCAATAGATTTTGGGGTTTCCCAACAAAAATAATGTCAGATGTGTTACATGTTCTCAAATTAGCTGCATGTTATCTGTGTCACCTTTATGCATCTAAGATTCTGGTCTGACCTGTGGTGGTGCAGTGGATGGAGCATTGATTTGGAATGCTGAGGTTGCTGGTTTGAAACTCAAGGCTTGCTGGGTCAAGGCATATATGAGAGGCAACTCCTCTGAGGTGATGTTTTCACTTCTCTCTTTCTCTGTCTCTTCTGTTTTTTCTCTAAAATCAATTTCTTCAAAAAATCTTAGATTCTGTAATTCAGTTTTATGAAATGTTCTATACATCCAGTATGACCTCATTGTCTTGTATTCTTGGGAATATCAGTTCTCCTTGAGCATTTACTATACAATGAATATCCTTTGTTCATCTCACTTGATAATTAGCTGCCAGAACTTTCAAAGTATAAGGACATTTTTTTTTATTTCATTCCCCACAGTGTCGATGAGCCAGGCATGTGACATGAAAGGTTGGGACACTAAGTCCTGGAGAGTTCTGCAGCTGAGATCATGGACATGTGTCGGCTAAGGATAACCATTATTTCTGTTCCCTCTGTCAGTTACACTTGGTTTATTTTTGTGGGAGTTGGTAGAATGTGGTATGACTGCTAGTGATGTTTCTTCTACATTTACATTGGTAGTGAAATATATTAAATATATTTTGATGCTCGCTGCTTGGACTTAGGGAGTCATGAGATGTCCTTTATGGAGTCCTGGCTGTGTTTGCATTGTGAATATCAGGTTTAGCTCCTGCATCTGTCATGCAGCAAGTGGGGTCTGTTGTTTGGCTCCATGTCTGAAGTTTGGTTATGGAGTCTTGGTTACATATCAGGAGCCTGTCTCCAGGGCTTGTCATTGAATCTGTATTCTGTTGTGCACCTGGGGTCCCTTTGCATGTAGCCTCATGTCCTAGTTTCCTGTGTGGGGCCCATGAGCAGCTCCAGTTCTAGGGCATGATGTATGGACTCTGGTGTCGAAGATGCCATGTCAGTCTCTGGCATTGGTGTTTCCTAGTCTCAGTTGGGTCTGTAGACCAGTGTTTGGTGTTCAGTTCCATGTCTTCTTTTTGGTTTGAGTGTTTATTCCTCATGAGCGGAGGAAATGGGTTATATAATTTGAAATCTTTGAAGTTTGTTGTCACAGTGCTCATCTTAAGTCGTCTAGGGTCCACAGGGCCCTGATTCTGTCTAAGGTCTCTGGTGTCTGTTCAGTAGTAGTTGTGTTCATGTTGGCAGAAAGCTAGATATGGATGGGGAAAGAGAGCAAAGTGAATGGGAGGTTCTATTCTATAAACTCGAAATGTCTGTTCTAGGGAGATGTCTCAAGGTTCCAATAGTCTAATCTGATAGAAGGCTCCAGTATTCATAGGCTTGATTGCACATTAGAGAAATCCATTTTGTTCTGAGATGTCCATTCTCCTCTCAGCCCTCTGGTTTAGGCTTGGGAGGAGTTTCCCCAAGACACTCCTGGTCATGTGTTTTGGGGAAGTGAGAGGGAAATGATTCCATTGTAGGAGAAGAACCATGGGAGTCAGAAATGAGCAAAAAAACACTGTGAGGTGCAGAATTGATATTGTTGATGGTAAAAAATAAGGTAGTCCTTCCTAGGTGAAAAATAGAAAAATGATCCGAAGATAAATCTGAGTTTTTTTCTTTGTTTTTTTTTCCTGTTTTTGCCTTTCTATTAAGAGAAATGCACTAGGCATGTTGTAGGTCTATCACAACTTTTCCACTGGATTTTACATTTTTCACATTGATGAGAGAGACAGACAGACACAGAGAAAGAGAAGCATGAACTTATTTTTTCAATTAGTTGTTCCATTTAGTTGTGAACTCCTTGGTCACTTCTCTTAGATGCTGAGACCTGTGACAAAACCCTCAACCTTGGCACACAGGGAGGACACTCCATGCACTGAGCCACCTGGTCAGGGCACCATAGGTTTTTTAAAATTATTATTATATTTCAGTTAAAATTATTTTAGAATTCCAATTGCAATGTATGTTACGGGTTATTTAAAATTGTATTTTAGCCTGACCTGTGGTGGCGCAGTGGATAAAGCGCCGACCTGAAAATGCTGAGGTCGCCGGTTCGAAACCCTGGGCTTGCCTGGTCAAGGCACATATGGGAGTTGATGCTTCCAGCTCCTCCCCCCTGTCTCTCTCTCCTCTCTCTCCTCTCTAAAATGAATAAATAAAATAAAATAAAATTGTATTTTATAAGTGTAAGCATATGGACTTCCTGGTTTATCTGTTCCTAATGATTTCAAGGTCAACTGTTATGAGCGGAGGAAATGGGTTATATAATTTGAAATCTTTGAAGTTTATTGTCACTTGCTCTATAGTGCAATGTGGTCCCTTTTAAATGTGTCCTCGGTCTGTGTCTCAGCTTTTTGGTCGTGTGCATCTTGGGAACAACACCCTGGTGGTGGTCAGGAGGAACAGGGGTGGGTACAGTGTATTCTCTGTCAGTGGTTGTATTGCAGGAATCAAAGGACAAAAACGCCCAGACAACTTGATGAAGAAAGTAGGATTTATTTAGCTGGTGGAGCAGCGTGACCTCCAAGGAGGCAACCAAAGATGTCCTCCCCAAAGTTAGATTTCTTAGATCTTATATACCTTTTATAGAATACAGGTTTTTATGCAAGGGGCTCATGATCCCTTTGTCTAGAGGTATAAGTCACTCCCAGGACTCCAGGATGGGAGGGTGAAATTAGGTGGAATCAGAGGATGAGTGTTGGAATATTTAATTAAGGTATATAAACATTGTTTCTTTTTTCTTTTTTTTTGTATTTTTCTGAAGCTAGAAACTGGGAGAGACAGTCAGACAGACTCCCGCATGCGCCCGACCGGGATCCACTCGGCACACCCACCAGGGGGCTATGCTCTGCCCACCAGGGGGCGTCGCTCTGCCGCAACCAGAGTCACTCCAGTGCCTGGGGCAGAGGCCAAGGAGCCATCCCCAGCGCCCAGGCCATCTTTGCTCCAATGGAGCCTTGGCTGCGGGAGGGGAAGAGAGAGACAGAGAAGAAGGAGAGGGGGAGGGGTGGAGAAGCAAAAGGGCGCTTCTCCTGTGTGCCCTGGCCGGGAATCGAACCCGGGACCTCCACACGCCAGGCCGACGCTCTACCACTGAGCCAACCGGCCAGGGCTTATAAACATTGTTTCTTTTTTTTTTTTTTTTTTTTTTTTTTTTTTTTTTTTTTACAGAGACAGAGAGTGAGTCAGAGAGAGGGATAGACAGGGACAGACAGACAGGAGCAGAGAGAGATGAGAAGCATCAATCATTAGTTTTTCATTGCGCATTGCAACACCTTAGTTGTTCATTGATTGCTTTCTCATATGTGCCTTGACTGCGGGCCTTCAGCAGACCAAGTAACCCCTTGCTGGAGCCAGGGGCCTTGGGTTCAAGCTGGTGAACTTTTCCTCAAACCAGATGAGCCCGCACTCAAGCTGGCGACCTCGGGGTCTCGAACCCAGGTCCTCTGCATCCCAGTCCGACGCTCTATCCACTGCGCCACCGCCTAGTCAGGCTATAAACATTGTTTCTTAAAAGCTTTTGAGAAGAGCCTGACCAGGTGGTGGTGCAGTGGATATAACGTCTGACTGGGATGCGACAGACCAAGGTTTGAGACCCTGAGGTCGTCAGCTTGAGCGCGGGATCATCTGGTTTGAGCAAAGCTCACCAGCGTAGACCCAAGGTCTCTGGCTTGAGCAAGGGGTTACTTGGTCTGCTGTAGCCCCATGGTCAAGGCACGTATGAGAATGCAACGAATGAACAACTAAAGTGCCACAAATAAAAACTGATGATTGATGCATCTCATCTTTTTGCGTTCCTGTCTGTCTGTTCCTATCTATCCATCTCTCTGACTCTCACTCTGTCTCTGTATAAAAAATTAAAAACAAAACAAAAATATCTTTTAAGAAAAGACAAGGGGAAGGTGTTTTCAGATGAGTTCTATCTTCTTTGCTCTGTGTAGCAAGAGGCCCCAAGCACCCTTTCAGAGAACTGTAGGAAGTAGTTAATCTAGAACTGGCTGACTCGGTTACCCCTGCTGGCTCCCTTCCCATGCATTCTGCTTTTTCTTCCTCAGGGAAGACAAAGCATGCCCCTTTCCTCAGTTGATCCACTTACCTGCTTATGTTGAGTAAATTTTATATCTCTGTACTGATTTTCTTTTTTTGTGGTAATCTATTGGTTTTAAAAGAAGTATTTTCTATCGCTAAAAGAGAGAGTTGGATGAAACCCATGGTTATGCCCTGGCCAGGTAGCTTAGTTAGTTAGAGCATTCTGATACACCAAGTTCATAGGCTCAATCCTCAGTCAGGGGACATCTAAGAATTAAACAATGAATGCAAGAGAACATTGGTAGTGTCATATTTGGAGTTTAGCAGTTCTAACCAGTATGAGTGCCATACTATAGTAATTTGAATTTGCCATTTCCTAACGATATATCAGACAGAGCTTATTTTTACAAAGTTAGGTACTTGGTCTTGTCGAAATAAGAACCATGAAAACTGGGAAGTTTTAAGGAGTGTATCTGAGCCAAAGTGACTCCAAACATTTGGACTGAAGATCTCCAATCCTGCAGACTGACAGTGTAGCAATTTCGATTTTATTTACTTTTTAAAATTCATTTTAGAGAGTGCAGAAAGAGAGAAGGGGAGGAACAGAAAGCATCACCTTCCATATATGCCTTTATCAGGAGAGTCCAGTATTTTTATTTCTTTGTTTATTTTATTCAATTTAGAGTGTGGAGAGAAGCAATTTTTTTGTGTGCCTGAGACAGAGAGAGGGGACACATAGTTACAGATAGGAAGGGAGAGAGATGAGAAGCATCAATTCTTTGTTGGGGTACCTTAGCTGTTCATTAATTGCTCTCTCATATGTGCCTTGACCAGGAGGGTACAGCAGAGTAACCCCTTGCTAAAGCCACCAACCTTGGGCTTCAAACCAGTGACCATGGGGTCATGTCTATGATCCAGTGTTCTAGCCTGCAACCCTGCACTCAAGCTGGTGAGCCTGTGCTCAAGCCAGCAACCTTGGGGTTTTGAACCTGGTTCCTCTGCATTCCAGTCCAATGTACTATGCACTGCACTACTGCCTGGTCAAGCACCATTCCTTTTTTTTTTTTTTTTTTTTACACAGAGGCAGAGATAGACAGGGACAGACAGGAACAGAGAGAGATGAGAAGCATCAATCATTAGTTTTTCCTTGCGCGTTGCGACTTCTTAGTTGTTCATTGATTGCTTTCTCATATGTGCCTTGACGGCCGGCCTTCAGCAGACCGAGCAACCCCTTGTTGGAGCCAGTGACCTTTTTGCTCAAGCCAGATGAGCCCATGCTCAAGCTGGCAACCTCGGGTTCTCGAACCTAGGTCCTTCCGCATCCCAGTCCGATGCTCTATCCACTGCGCCACCACCTGGTCAGGCACCATTCTCATTTTATAGATTAAAAAGGCAGAGAAGTTGAGAATATTGCCTTAGGTCGCAAGCTGGTGAGGGCAGAACTGACATTCAAACCCATTGTGGAATTATCTGGAGTCCATGTGGTGTACACCATAAGATTCTCACCCTGAAAGGGCAGTGAGGAGAGAGTGAGGGATACCAGGTGCCCAGACTGACCCAGGCACACAGACATGCACACACACATATTCCTCCCTGGCTTTCACCTCTGATTCTACGGAGGGCAGAGGAAACCAGGACAGGAGCCAAGAGAAGCCAAGGGAGGTTGGTGAGCCTACTAGGAGAGAAGGCTCCACTTCCTGGCAGTCAAGGAAATCCCTTTCCCTGGTGAGTCAGTCTCAA
The DNA here is from genome assembly GCF_036850995.1 of Saccopteryx leptura. NCBI lineage: Eukaryota > Metazoa > Chordata > Mammalia > Chiroptera > Emballonuridae > Saccopteryx > Saccopteryx leptura. Next base: position 224,102,375 of record NC_089506.1, read on the forward strand.
AACAATCTCCCTGGGCAGTATCCTAAGTAGATTGACTCCAGACTTCCATGTTTCCAGGGGTTGAGTTTATGTGCCTGTGAGTTTTCTGTGGTCCTCTGGGAACTCTGCTTTCAGTGATGGGGAGGGGGGAATGAGGTATGTGGGCTTCATAGTTTTATGAAGATAAGATTTATTAGAACAGGAGGCCAAGAAAACATGGAGGAGATTGGTGTTGACATTACCATAGAACTTAAGAAACTGTTTCTCTAGCTCATGTCTTGTCATAAAAGTGAAAAACTTGTTTAACCAGTTAGTTCTGTACTAATTATAGTCTTGGGAGGGTAAGGGGTCAGTAGACTTGTTCTGAAGTCCTTTCAGAGCTGGGGTATGACCTGTGTCACAGCTATAGCTGTAAATATGTGATTTAATGCTAATGACTCACTCACCCTTCTTGCAAACAGAGGGCTTTTCCCCTGAGTGTGTCCTCTGGTGTGTGTGGAGATGTGACTTCTGTGAAAAGCGTCGGTCACACTCCCTGCAAACATAGGGCTTTTCCCCTGAGTGTGTCCTCTGGTGTGTGAGGAGATGTGACTTCCGTGTAAAGCCTCGCTCACACTCCCTGCAAACATAGGGCTTCTCCCCAGAGTGTGTCCTCTGGTGACTGAGGAGATCTGACTTACATGTAAAGCCTTGCTGACACTCCCTACAAATATAGGGCTTTTCCCCTGAGTGTGTCCTCTGGTGTGTGATGAGATGTGACTTCTGTGAAAAGCCTCGCTCACACTCCCTGCAAACATAAGGCTTCTCCCCTGAGTGTGTCCTCTGGTGTGTGAGGAGAGTTGACATCTGTGAAAAGCCTCGCTCACACTCTGTGCAAACGTAGGGCTTCTCTCCTGAGTGTGTCCTCTGGTGGTGTGAGGAGATGTGACTTCAGTGAAAAGCCTCACTCACACTCCCTGCAAACATAGGGCTTCTCCCCTGAGTGTGTCTTCTGGTGTGTGAGGAGATTTGATTTCTGTGAAAAGCCTCGCTCACACTCCCTGCAAACATAGGGCTTCTCCCCTGAGTGTGTCATCTGGTGTCTGAGGAGAGATGACTTCTTTGTAAAACCTCGTTCACACTCCCTGCAAACATAGGACTTCTTCCCTAAGTGTGTCCTCTGGAGTCTGAGATGTGACCCATCATCAATTTCTTGCCCACATTCTCTGTACTTGACAGCTACAATTCTTGACATTCTTACTCTCATTGACAGTTTTTCTGTGTCCACTGAACTCACTTTCTGGCCTCTGCTGGGTGCTTCCAGCATCATTCTCTCTTGCTCACTAGAGCTTCCCAGGTGTCCTTTGGGAGGTTTGAAAAAGGCCCTTGAAATCCTCCTTGGCCTGGTCCTTTTAAGCAGTTGTTTCAATTTTTCTTTGACCTTTTGACCTTCAGCTTTGTCATCCCAGCTGTGTGTATCAGTATGTTGCTGCTGCTGATTTGGATCCTCTGGGAGGGAATCCTCTGATTGGAGCTGTTTTCTTGTAGATGTTCCTGGGAGAATATCAGAGAGTTGATTGCGTCCCACATGTTGGCTGAGGAATTTCTGACTGGATAAGGCCAGAGAACATGAGGGACATATGTCTTTCTCTGGCTGTGGTTCTGCTGAAAGAGAAAATTTTGGTCAGGACAGATGTTGACAAGGCTGCCTGGGTCAAATGTATTGTTAAGAAGTCATTCTTACGAGGTTGACAGTGTAATCTCTGTCTCCCACAAAGTGTTTCTTTACAGTCCCTTTTCTCCTTTCATTTTTATGTACCATATCTTCTTTAGAAATACAGAAAACCCATATCAAGGGTGCTTTATGTGCATTGCCAGACAAGGGACTGTCAAGTAACATCAGGGGCTGTTTCACCCCTCGTATGGGTGGAGCAATGCTGACCTTTCCTATATACATGTAGCTTTTAACATAGTTATTTAAAAAGACCACTGGCCCCAACTAGTAATTGCTTCCCTCATAGTTTCCCACAGATAGACTGAAAATATGACCTTCCTCAAACCTCGCATCAAATATTCATACTTTATTTCATTCAGTGTCACCCTATTTCATATACAATGGAAAGTCGTATTTCAAAATATTTCCCCAACCATACTTTTAAAAAATTGATTGATTTTAGAGAGACAAAGAGGAGGAGCAGAAGGAGGAAAAAGAAGAAGAATAAAGGAGAAGAAAAGAAGAAGGAAAGAAAGAAAATAAAAAAAAGAGAGAGAGGGAGGGGCATTTATTCATTGTTCTACCTAGACCTGCAGTCATTGGTCATTTCTCGTATGTGCCCTGACCTGGGCTCAACCTTGGTATTACAGGATGGTGCTCTAATGGACTGAGCTAACCAGCCAGGGCCCCCAACCATACTTCTTACATGCTTGACTCCTATCTCTCTCCAGCTAATCCACCATCCTCTCTCACTTAAAGATGAAGTAATCTCTGAGAGGATTTCCTACTGAAGTGGTTTTTACCAAAAATTAACAAAGCAAATCTTAGAAAATAAGCCTCCCAGTAGCCAAGCACAGCACCATCATCCCACCTCACTCAGGAAGGTCCCAGTGTCTCAGCTGGGATCACAGCACTGCATTTCCAGGCTGCTGGTCATCTATCAGACCTCTGCTCTTACCCTGTATGCTAGACAGCGGTGGTCCTGAGAAAACAAACCCTGGCCAGTTTTCCCAGTGGGTAGAGTGTTGGCCCAGCATGTGGACGTCCCAGGTTTGATCCCCGGTCAGGGCACATATAAAAAGTGACTATCTGCTTCTCTTTCCCTCCCTCTCCCCCTTCTCTCTCTCTTCCCCGCCCACAGCCAGTGGCTCGATTGGTTCGAGCATCAGCTGCAAAGCACAGATGGTTCAAGTGTTGACCTCAGGCACTGAGGATTGCTTGGGTAGTCTGAGCATGGACCGCAGACTTGGGTTGCTGGGTGGATCCTGGTAGGGGCACATGAAGGAATCTGTCTATCTCCCCTCCTCTCACTTAAAGAAATTAAATCAAAAGTAAAAAATATAAAGATTTTTCCTAAGAATCAAAGGCATATGAAATGAATCCTTAATTTCTGAAGCATGTGATTCAAAATCTTACAGACTTTAGAGTGTACCATGAACATTTCTAAGGTGAGTTCTCTCTTCTTTCCATTTTGAAGAACAGTTGTGCCCACCTCTAGCTGCTGGGAGCTCTCTCTTCTTCTTGCTGCCATACTTGATGCCCAGCTTCTGGCCATACTCGTCACTGTACCCGACCAGCAGCTCAGAGCCTGGCCTGATGACCTGGCAGGTTCGGTAGAAAATCTGCCTGCGATACTGAAAGGCCACCAGGTTCTGCTCTTCATCATCCCGGGCACAGTTCACATACCTGGGATTGAGGCAGGTGAAAGAAAAGAAACCCACAGGCAATGAGTTCCTATTACCTCTCAGATCCACGTCTATCTCTGCACCTGACACTTGGGCTCTAATGTCACCAACTCCCACAGTGCTCCCGGAGAACCTCCTGTTCAATGTCTGAGCCTGTCACAATGTCATACTACTTTCTATCTTCAGGTCCTGCTTACAATGATCATCCTGCCTAATACCATTTTCCAAAGACAGTTCCAGATGTAACCTCCACCCTGATTGGCCATAAAACCCAGTGACCTCTAGCTTCTCTAAACTAACTCAGTTCTTGTTTTATATCACAGAACTTGCTACTTGACGTTGAACTCTGTGTCTAGATTAGTTCACATAATTCAATACTCAGCCCAAGTCCATCTTTTCTTGAGAGGCCTTTCTCCGTTCTCCTCACATTTTATTTAGGTAGCATTTAATGCCTCACCCAGGATTCCAAAAAAATCTGGTGGTCTCCCCCCCTACACTGAAGTGAGAATCTGGGAGACAGACAGACAGACTCCCGCATGTGCCTGACCAGGATCCACCTGGCATGCCCACTAGGGGGGGATGCTCAGCCCAAGTGGGCTGTTGCTCCACAGTAACCAGAGCCATTCTAGCGCCTGAGGTGGAGGCGGAGGCCATGGAGCCATCCTCAGCGCTGGGGCCAACTTTGCTCCAATGGAGCCTTGGCTGTGGGAGAGAAAGAGAGACAGAGAGAAAGGAGAGGAGGAGGGGTAGAGAAGCAGGTGAGCACTTCTCTGTGCCCTAGCTGGGAATCAAACCATGGACTTCCACAGGCGAGCTGATGCTCTACCGCTGAGCCAACTGACCAGGACTTCAAGGTCTCTTTGTCTTTGCAAAATCATAAAGAACAATAATAGCTTATTCACATTCTGTAGACCCTGATAATAGAGCCCCTCAGGGAAGTGGCCCATGATCATTGCTCTGCAGGCTTCAGAACTCAGTTCTAGTTAGAAGTGAGGCTGGGATAATTGGCTGCCCTCACAAGTTTAGGCTATTCTTGGTTTAGGTATTCTGGCACTGTGCACTTCTCAAAAAATAGAAAAATTATAGTTAAACATTTCTAAAATCAATTGTTTCAATCTGTCTGCAATTAGTCCTCCATAAGATGGGTTATATCAGGGGTCCCCAAACTTTTTATACAGGGGGCCAGTTCACTGTCCCTCAGACCGTTGGAGGGCCGGACTATAAAAAAAATTATGAACAAATCCCTATGCACACTGCACATATCTTATTTTAAAGTAAAAAAAAAAAACAGGAATAAATACAGTATTTAAAATAAAGAACAAGTACATTTAAATCAACAAACTGACCAGTATTTCAATGGGAACTATGGGCCTGCTTTTGGCTAATGAGATGGTCAATGTGCTCCTCTCACTGACCACCAATGAAAGAGGTGTCTCTTCTGGAAGTGCAGCGGGGGCTGGATAAATGGCCTCAGGGGGCCGCATGTGGCCCACGGGCCATAATTTGGGGACACCTGGGTTATATGATTTCTTTAAGTAATGAATACCTTCCTCCTAAATGGAATATAGTAAGAGTTTGCTTAAATAATGTTCATTAGATCAATTAAATAATAATCCAGGACCTCAAAATTTTTTTCCAGTGCCTAAATTTTGTCTAGCATAGAGATGTATATTTTGAGGACATATGCTATATCTCTTTTTTCCTCTAAATACCTCTTGCTTTGAGAGAGCACCAAATGGAGATAAGATAAAAGAGGAACAGAGAGAGGGAGACCACTGAGGGAGGCATGATGAGAAGGAAAGATGTATGGGCCTGAGAGGGATGAGTGGTCTCGTGACTCCCAGAAACTTGTTGGCCTTACCTCATCCAGTTGGACAAGGATTCATCCTTCCCATCCACATACTCATGGCAGTTTCTCTCTTTGGTGATCTGCATTTCAGGAAGAAAAAATAAAGACTTTTTTTCAGGTAAGGAGGTAATAGAAGAATAATTTTACCCTACTGTCAACAAAGCCTTTTCAGCTTGCATGCATTGCCACTCATGACCACATGATATTTTTCTTGCTCATCACATCTGAGTTGACCTGTCCACTCAGGGCTGGGAGGAGGCATTTCTTTGTGTCTGTACTACTTTGCTCCCACTTAACCTGTGATACTTATCAGGAGTTCCATAGTGTGCAGACTCCACTCAATGCTCAGAACTAAACATATTGTCTCCATCCATGTCCTAGCATGTAGAAAGACAGGTCCCACCAAGCCATGGGAGGGATGTGGGAAGCCACAAGACAGGGGAAGAGGTAAATACTTCTCACCTGCCAGGAGTATCCGTTGTTGCCTGCCTCTTCATCTTCTGTGATCTGGCCCTCATAAGGGCCAAAGTGCAGACCCACTGGCAGAGCAGATGCCTCATTCCACACTCCAAGCCCAGCCTCAGGGATGCCCGATGGTCTGATTCTCAACCCAGGGGGCAGAGTGAGGGCTGTGTGGTTTGGATGCCCCTTATCCACTGCACTGTCTTTTACAAATGTAGGGGGCCCATGCACATCACAACTGTCAATGAAGAACTTCTGACACTTCTCACAATCTGGGGGTGAGAGCAACAGGGATTAGGGAAAGTGTAGTGCATGTTCCTGGACATACAGTACCTCAGAGAGAGCACAGGAACTCACATCACTGAGCCTTAATTCTGTAGTGCAGATCCATAGGGGAACGGAATGCTCTAAGGGCCAAATAACCAGATGAAATTATTGTATAAAGAGATAACATGCTTTGTGAGGGTCACTTACAGAAGTAGTCGTCATCCTGGGGCTCGCTGACCTCTTGGTACACATGGCCTTTTCTTTCTTGTAGGCTATACATCTTTACTTCAGTCTCCTTTCTCCTGAGTTCTAAGTTGGAGAAGAGTGAGTTTGGTAGAGTTTAGAGTGTAAGTCCCTATTTTGTCAGAAAACACACAACCTCCTCCCATCAAATTATCACCTGTCCTTCTATATACTCTGGTATTTTCCTTTGTTAACTATCAGCTCAGAGAGCCTTTATAACAGTAAGCCTCTACACTGACTACAGATGGACAATTCAATCTTTGTTTCTAGATCTTCCCATTATGAGTTTTAACTTCCCAACTTTTAGTTATTCATAAAATATTTATTAAGGGCACAGTATATGTAAGGTATTGAGGAAAGGCCTGGTATACAACACCAACAGCGCATGGTCGCTATTATCAGAGATGTATTTACTGAACAACGTGTTGTGTCAGTTCTTTTAAGCCCTAGCCAGTGGC
>NC_089506.1:224109110-224145024 GCF_036850995.1 Saccopteryx leptura
GACCAGTGTCCTCTGTGACCATGTCTGTGACCAGTGTCTCTGTGACCAGTCTGCTCTGTGACCAGTGACCTCTGTGACCAGTCTGCTCTGTGACCAGTGTCCTCTGTGACCAGTCTCCTCTGTGACCAGTCTCCTCTGTGACCAGTGTCCTCTGTGACCAGTCTGCTCTGTGACCAGTGTCCTCTGTGACCAGTCTCCTCTGTGACCAGTCTGCTCTGTGACCAGTCTGCTCTGTGACCAGTCTCCTCTGTGACCAGTCTGCTCTGTGACCAGTCTCCTCTGTGACCAGTGTCCTCTGTGACCAGTCTCCTCTGTGAACAGTGTCCTCTGTGACCAGTCTGCTCTGTGACCAGTCTCCTCTGTGACCAGTGTCCTCTGTGACCAGTCTGCTCTGTGACCAGTGTCCTCTGTGACCAGTGTCCTCTGTGACCAGTCTCCTCTGTGACCAGTCTGCTCTGTGACCAGTCTGCTCTGTGACCAGTCTCCTCTGTGACCAGTCTGCTCTGTGACCAGTGTCCTCTGTGACCAGTCTGCTCTGTGACCAGTCTCCTCTGTGACCAGTGTCCTCTGTGACCAGTGTCCTCTGTGACCAGTGTCCTCTGTGACCAGTCTGCTCTGTGACCAGTCTGCTCTGTGACCAGTCTGCTCTGTGACCAGTGTCCTCTGTGACCAGTGTCCTCTGTGACCAGTCTGCTCTGTGACCAGTCTGCTCTGTGACCAGTGTCCTCTGTGACCAGTGTCCTCTGTGACCAGTCTCCTCTGTGACCAGTGTCCTCTGTGACCAGTCTGCTCTGTGACCAGTGTCCTCTGTGACCAGTGTCCTCTGTGACCAGTCTCCTCTGTGACCAGTCTGCTCTGTGACCAGTCTGCTCTGTGACCAGTCTCCTCTGTGACCAGTCTGCTCTGTGACCAGTCTGCTCTGTGACCAGTCTCCTCTGTGACCAGTGTCCTCTGTGACCAGTCTCCTCTGTGACCAGTCTCCTCTGTGACCAGTGTCCTCTGTGACCAGTGTCCTCTGTGACCAGTCTGCTCTGTGACCAGTGTCCTCTGTGACCAGTGTCCTCTGTGACCAGTGTCCTCTGTGACCAGTCTCCTCTGTGACCAGTGTCCTCTGTGACCAGTCTCCTCTGTGACCAGTCTCCTCTGTGACCAGTCTGCTCTGTGACCAGTGTCCTCTGTGATCAGTCTGCTCTGTGACCAGTCTGCTCTGTGACCAGTCTCCTCTGTGACCAGTGTCCTCTGTGACCAGTCTCCTCTGTGACCAGTCTCCTCTGTGACCAGTCTCCTCTGTGACCAGTGTCCTCTGTGACCAGTCTGCTCTGTGACCAGTGTCCTCTGTGACCAGTGTCCTCTGTGACCAGTGTCCTCTGTGACCAGTCTCCTCTGTGACCAGTGTCCTCTGTGACCAGTGTCCTCTGTGACCAGTCTCCTCTGTGACCAGTGTCCTCTGTGACCAGTGTCCTCTGTGACCAGTGTCCTCTGTGACCAGTCTGCTCTGTGACCAGTCTCCTCTGTGACCAGTGTCCTCTGTGACCAGTCTCCTCTGTGACCAGTCTGCTCTGTGACCAGTCTGCTCTGTGACCAGTCTCCTCTGTGACCAGTCTGCTCTGTGACCAGTCTGCTCTGTGACCAGTCTCCTCTGTGACCAGTGTCCTCTGTGACCAGTCTCCTCTGTGACCAGTCTCCTCTGTGACCAGTCTCCTCTGTGACCAGTGTCCTCTGTGACCAGTCTGCTCTGTGACCAGTGTCCTCTGTGACCAGTGTCCTCTGTGACCAGTGTCCTCTGTGACCAGTCTCCTCTGTGACCAGTGTCCTCTGTGACCAGTCTCCTCTGTGACCAGTCTCCTCTGTGACCAGTCTGCTCTGTGACCAGTGTCCTCTGTGATCAGTCTGCTCTGTGACCAGTCTGCTCTGTGACCAGTCTCCTCTGTGACCAGTGTCCTCTGTGACCTGCCGGACCCGGGCGTCTTGGCTGCACCCTCCCCTGCGAGTCTCACGCCCCCTTGCGTCTGTTCTGAGAACTGGAAGGCACCCTGCAGCTCCCCACAGGTGGTCACGCTCCCTGGGTCTCCTGGTTCTTGCAACAATACTCACACAGCCGACCTGCTGACCAGGTCCTGCAAAAGACGACCTCGGCTTCCTGAGGTTTAACCATTCTGCACCCATGTAGGAAACATCCTACCAGCATCGTACAGGCTGCGCTGGGCTCACCTGAGCTTACCGGGGCTGTTCCAGCCATCCACCCCTTATGCATCCATATAGTTAACATTTTTTAAAAAAATTAGGACCCACCATGTGCCACAATGAGGCACATAATTCTTCAATCATTTTCAACATCAAGACAGGGCCTGATGCATAGTTGGTTCTCGATAAAAGAGCGTTGAATCAATGAATGGCTGAGTTCGAGAGTGAGACGGAGGATGTTAAGGAGCAAAAGCATTCGGAAGTCACCTTGTCCCAAACCTGTCCTGGTTCCATCGTCCCTCCGTCTCCTCTTCAGCAGCCGGGGGCCAAGATTATTCTCAAACCATTCTAGCGAGAACGGGAGGTTGGGGTGGAAGGGGGTCAGGTGAAGCTAGGACCTCACTCTCTGGTCTCTGGTGGTTTGTACACTGTGCACCCTGTCACCCCACCTCACGGCACTCCGAGGACCCGACAGCGGCTGAGATCCGAGCCCTCAAGCTACGTGCTCACCAGAATCTGTCTCCTTCTTCTCACGGACACACGCTTGTTCGCCTGTCGGTGGGTGGAGTCGTGTAACAGAATTTTGGTCAATGGGATGAGAATGGAAGTAATGTTTGTCACTCCCGGGCCTGGGCCACTGTCACAGCCAGTGTGTGTGTGTGTGGGGGGGGGGGTCCTCTGACTCTTTGCCCCTTTCGCTCACAGGATACAGAGACCTGAGGGAAAGGAAGCCACAGCTGGAAGGAGCCTGGGTCCCTGAGAGACTGTGAGGAGCAGACACCCCCTCCCAGCTCCACTCCACTCCCTGACTGCCAGCAGGGCTCCGCATGAGCAATAACGGCACCCGTAGTTCCTCTCAGCCACTGGCACACGGTCACCGTGTGTGCGCGCAGCGAACCTCACTGTGGGTGACCCGCCAGCGCCGTTACCTCGGCAGCTGATGGGCTCCGACCTGTTGCCCTCAAAGAACAGCTTCAACTCTGGGGCCCTCCGGACGTCGAACTCCTCTCGAAGCTCCGTCTCGACCGCGACGTCCACCTTGCCGAAGCCGACCCCGTTCTTGCCTCTGCCCACGATCTCCGCGGCTTTGCCCAGCTCCTCGGCCAGGCTCCGGGACGGCTTTGAGGACGCGTTGTCTGAAAGAGCCCAGGGAAAGTGGGACTCCCTCGGGGGCCTGCCCCCCACACACACACACACCTCCGGTCCCCCTGAAGGCGTGGGCTCGTCTAGGCTACCGAGCACCACGCCCTTCCCGTGCCCTGCGGACGCCCGGCGAGCTCTCACAGATGTCACGCGTGCAGCGTGAACTTGGCCAGTGTGGGGGCCACATATCAGGGCTCTTTGGGAAGAAGGGGGTTTTCAGCGCCGCTTTGGGGCCACCTAATAACCTCTCTAAGACCCACTTTCCTCAGAGGAAAGCGGAGAGGAGAGTGGCTATGGCGTGAGGTTGTCACAGTCACCAGGTTGACAGACCGCCAGTTCTACCGTGCTTATTATTTCTAAGAGCCAACATAGATTCGACCATTTCATCTTCCCAGTTCCCATAGGGAGCAGGTACCCTTCGGACCCAGATGAGGAAACTGAGGCACGGCCACATGCTCTATTTGCCCAAGGCCACACGGCAGGGAGAGCGGGAGCCGGATCCAGACCCAGGCGCCTGTCTCTCTAACCTGTTAAACCCTGAGCCCACACCAATCCTCTGCATGTATGAACATAGACTATAATAACTAATATACACTCCGTGACTGTGTATCTGTAAATACACGCTATTATATATCAACCTGTCCATTTTAATATAGGTAGTAGAATAATAGACACATGTCATCACTGTGGTTGTTACTGTTGCGAAATTTCTGTGGTCGGAAATTACCTGGGAGCCACGGGGAGGGGAGACAGAACGAGGGAGAGAATGAATGAGCGCCACCTGGTGGGAAGTCCCGGAACTCACAGGCCAAACTGGGCCCCGGTTGCCCTGTAGCTGCAGAAATCACGGCAAGGGGACTCACGGGGAAGGCAGGCCCGAGTGGGACGTGGGTACAGGGGAGGTTATGATGCTCCCCTACCCGCTCCGAGCCCATCCCGCTTGCAGGGGGTGTCAGACGGAACTCACACTCTACATGAGACTTGTGCAGTGACAGATGGTTGCTAGACCGATGGTCACATCATCAGGTACATAAATACAGAATCTCGCGGTTGCACAGTGGACATGAATTATATTATTGTATGGCAACTATACTTTAATAAAAAAAATTAAATTAGCTTGACCGGGCGGTGGCGCAGTGGATAGAGCACCGGACTGGGATGCAGTGGACCCAGGTTCGAGACCCCGAGGTCGCCAGCTTGAGCACAGACTCGTCTGGTTTGAGCAAAGCTCACCAGCTTGAGCCCAGGGTCACTGGCTTGAACAAGGGGGTCACTGGCCTGGCTGGAGCCCCTCGGTCAAGGCACAAATGAGAAAGCTGTCAATGAACAACTAAGGTGCCACAACGAAGAATTGATGCTTCTTATCTCTCTCCCTTCCTGTTTGTCTGTCCCTGTCCCTCTCTCTGTCTCTGTCACTCAGAAAAAAAATTAAATTAAGAAAGATTCTTGGCCCCTCACGTTGCTGGGCTACGAGCGGGAGTGGGTGGGAACTCTCCTCTGGAAACAGCTGCAAAGAACTGGAACAAAAAGTTGGAAGTGGGGGGGGGGGGCTTCCTGGACGAAGGGGACAGGAGTCCAAGGCAGTCAGGTCTGCCGTTCCTCCTCCTGGAGGGACCAGGTGGACCACCACCAGTGGGCGGAGGGACCAGGTTGACAACCACCAGTGGGCGGGAGGGACCAGGTTGACCAGCACTAGTGGGTGGAGGGACCAGGCGGACCACCACTAGTGGGCGGAGGGACCAGGCTGACCACCACTAGTGGGCGGAGGGACCAGGCTGACCACCACTAGTGGGCGGGAGGGACCAGGTTGACCAGCACTAGTGGGTGGAGGGACCAGGCGGACCACCACTAGTGGGCGGAGGGACCAGGCGGACCACCACTAGTGGACGGAGGGACCAGGTGACAACCACCACTAGTGGGCGGGAGGGACCAGGTGGACCACCACTAGTGGGCGGTAGGGACCAGGCTGATGACCACTAGTGGGCGGGAGGGACCAGGTGGACCACCACCAGTGGACGGAGGGACCAGGTGGACCACCACTAGTGGGAGGAGGGACCAGGTTGACAACCACCACTAGTGGGCGGGAGGGACCAGGTGGACCACCACTAGTGGATGGAGGGACCAGGTGGACCACCACTAGTGGGCGGAGGGACCAGGTGGACCACCACTAGTGGGCGGAGGGACCAGGTGGACCACCACTAGTGGGCGGGAGGGACCAGGTTGACAACCACCAGTGGGCGGGAGGGACCAGGTTGACCACCACTAGTGGATGGAGGGACCAGGTGGACCACCACTAGTGGGCGGAGGGACCAGGTGGACCACCACTAGTGGATGGAGGGACCAGGTGGACCACCACTAGTGGGCGGAGGGACCAGGTGGACCACCACTAGTGGGCGGGAGGGACCAGGTGGACCACTAGTGGGCGGGAGGGACCAGGTGGACCACCACCAGTGGGCGGAGGGACCAGGCGGACCACCACTAGTGGGCGGGAGGGACCAGGCGGACCACCACTAGTGGGCGGGAGGGACCAGGTGGACCACTAGTGGGCTGGAGGGACCAGGTGGACCACCACCAGTGGGCGGAGGGACCAGGCGGACCACCACCAGTGGGCGGAGGGACCAGGCGGACCACCACCAGTGGGCGGGAGGGACCAGGTGGACCACCACCAGTGGGCGGAGGGACCAGGCGGACCACCACTAGTGGGCGGGAGGGACCAGGTGGACCACCACCAGTGGGCGGAGGGACCAGGCGGACCACCACTAGTGGGCGGGAGGGACCAGGCGGACCACCACCAGTGGGCGGAGGGACCAGGCTGACAACCACCAGTGGGCAGAGGGACCAGGCTGACAACCACCAGTGGGCGGAGGGACCAGGCTGACGACCACTAGTGGGCGGAGGGACCAGGCGGACCACCAGTGCTCTGTCAGCTGCACCACAGGCTCTCTCCTCCCCGCTGGCTGCCTGGGCCGCAGCCTCCCTGCCTTCGGATCTGTCCTGAACTGTCACCTTCTCAGGAGGACCTTCCCTTTTCTCTGTCTCACGATGGAGAACATCACGGGTCAAAGAAAAGCTCGTTCGTGGATTCATTTGTTGTTGTTGTTTTTTTCAACATCTCTGCAGACCTACCGTGCTCCAGGCACTAGGCAAGATGTTAGGAATCAAGAGACGAACCACACCTGGTCCTTATCCCCCACGGAGCACGGAGCACGCAAGGTTAAAATGGTTTCAATGCAGGGTACCCAGGGTGCAGAGGGCTGTGTGAGCTCATGGGAGGTAGGAATCACCATTCTAGGTTACAGTGAGGTGAGCAGAGCCTCCTGACCAGGTGATTCCAGGGGCTTCAACCTACCAAGCCAGATGAAGAAGTGCAGAAAGAACCCTAGAAGCAGAGGCATGTGCAAAGGCCCTGGGGCCTGAGTCAGTTTGACTGATCTGGCAAATAACTCCAGGTCTAGAGTGGAGTGGGGAGGCTGGCCCAGCTAGATCAGGCAGAGGACACGGTAGCTACGATAAGGAGTTTGCAGTCTTAGGGCGTCTTTAGGGTTTTTTTTTTTTAAATCAGGGAGTGACCCCCATCAGATTTGCATTTTAGAAAAAATAAGTATGTCTGGGTTTGTGGCAGAGACGGCCCGGGAGGGAGAAGGGAGACCGTCTAGGGGTCAGGTGTGGAATGGCGAGGCCAGAGGTAAGGCCGTGGGGGGGGGGGGACGAGAAGACAGGAAATGGCTTCAGGAGGCGGCACTAACAGGACTCAGTGACGGGTGAGGGGTGGACCCAGGAGTCAAGAATGACCTTGCGATGTCTGGCGTGGACCTGAGGTCTTAGAGACCATCAAAGGTGATGAACTCCCAAAAGGAAAAAAAAAAAAACACCCCACAAAACAAAAACGATGAGGCCTGATTTGGGGCACACAGAGCATCTGAGGTGCGTGAGGGACAGACCGTGAGCGAGGCTCCTCCTGGCCGACCCTCTGCGTTTGAGCCTCAAGTCCTGGGAGAGGCGAGAGACCAGGAGGCAGCTGAGGATGTCGGGTCACCGGGACGCTACCTCCCTGGGGACAGTATTGGGAAAATCCTCTTTGTCAAGAGCCCAGGCACTCTGGGGGGTGGGGGTGGAGGCTGTGGTATTGCTTTTAAAGCCAAGAGATTAGCTTTTCCCAAGGTCCCTTTAGAAGGCTTGTCCATTAGTTTGGACATTATTTTTGCTTGAAACTGTGTTTTAGAAAGAATTAAATATTCACTCGTCTCTTTCAGACAAAAAAATCTCTGCTGCTGTTTGCTGCTTAGAAACACCCTCGCTGGGAACGGCTTTAAGTTTAAAAGTGTTCAAGGGAGTTGCTATCAAAGGTGATGAAAGAATTTAAAACCGACTGGCTCTCTCTGAAGCCCCAGCTCAGGGTCGATCTCTACGTGATAACAGGTCCGGGAAGGTTCCAGAGACTCAGGAAGTTGTCCTTCTGCTCCGCTCAGGACGGGGCCATCCTGCCTTTGCACGTGGAAAGAACGGGCCCCCCAGCTTGGACGCTCTGGAAGGGTCAGTGAGGGCTGCTGTGTGTGTTGTGCGTACGAAATGTGCGGCTCTGAGTCCTTCAACATCTCTCCCGAAGGTCCAGGACCCACAGCACCAGAGAGAAGACGGTTTGGATGTCCGACCTGTGTAAGCCCGAACCTTACAATTCCTCGAGAAGTAGAACAGGCCGCAGGGCTCCCAATTTCCCTCTGAAAGGAACCATGGAACGGAGGCCTGTGTCCGTGTGTGTGTGTGTGTCCGTGTGCGTGTGTGTGTGTGTGTGTGAGAGAGAGAGAGAGAGAGAGAGAGAGAGAGAGAGAGATGTGAGAGGTTGGCTGAAGCCATCATTCAGCAGAGCAGAAGGGGATGCTTCCCCTGGCTCAGAGGCATGTATAAAAACCTGCCCTGGCCGGTTGTCTCAGCAATAGATCGGCAGCCTGGCGTGCGGGAGTCCCGGGTTCGATTCCCGGCCAGGGCACACAGGAGAGGCGCCCATCTGCTTCTCCACCCCTCCCCCTCTCCTTCCTCTCTGTCTCTCTCTTCCCCTCCCGCAGCCAAGGCTCCATTGGAGCAAAGTTGGCTCGGGCGCTGGGGACGGCTCCATGGCCTCTGCCTCAGACACTAGAATGGCTCTGGTCCCAACAGAGCGACGCCCCAGATGGGCAGAGCATCGCCCCCTGGTGAGCTTGCCAGGTGGATCCCGGTCGGGCGCATGCGGGAGTCTGTCTCTCTGCCTCCCTGCTTCCAACTTCAGAAAAATACAAAAAACAACAAAACAAAACAAAACAAAACAAAACAAAGCAACCATGGCCCAAAGTGGATCCCCCCTCCAAGGTCTCGCTTCGTGGACTTGAAGGAGAACCAGCATGTGCCCTGGCTCGTAGGTTGCAAAAACCGTTAACAGCCTTCGTTTTGAGGGAAATGAGAGGTCTGCGATTGCTTTGAGGGAATGTTACGCAACAGGAACGCACCCTGATGGACGCAGGCGGGAAGGAACCGGTCTGGTTTTCCCTCCTGAACCCTGGAGGGGAAGGAGGAGCAGAGAGGAACGCTCCGCTCGGTGACGCCTTGTGACGCGGCTGCAGCGGCCTGCCGAGCAGCCTGGGACCCCCTCGCCCACGCGCGCTCCCTCCGCGACCCCCTCGCCCGCCCGCGCTCCCTCCGCGACCCCGTCCCCCACGCGCGCTCCCTCCGCGACCCCCTCGCCCACCCGCGCTGCCTCCGCGACCCCCTCACCCGCCCGCGCTCCCTCCGCGACCCCCTCGCCCGCCCGCGCTCCCTCCGCGACCCCGTCCCCCACGCACGCTCCCTCCGTGACCCCCCTCCACAACCCCCTCGCCCACGCGCGCTCCCTCCGCGACCCCCCTCCACAACCCCCTCGCCCACGCGCGCTCCCTCCGCGACCCCCTCGCCCGCCCGCGCTCCCTCCGCGACCCCGTCCCCCACGCACGCTCCCTCCGTGACCCCCCTCCACAACCCCCTCGCCCACGCGCGCTCCCTCCGCGACCCCCTCGCCCGCCCGCGCTCCCTCCGCGACCCCCTCGCCCGCCCGCGCTCCCTCCGCGACCCCGTCCCCCACGCACGCTCCCTCCGTGACCCCCCTCCACAACCCCCTCGCCCACGCGCGCTCCCTCCGCGACCCCCTCGCCCGCCCGCGCTCCCTCCGCGACCCCGTCCCCCACGCGCGCTCCCTCCGCGACCCCCTCGCCCACGCGCGCTCCCTCCGCGACCCCCTCACCCGCCCGCGCTCCCTCCGCGACCCCGTCCCCCACGCACGCTCCCTCCGTGACCCCCTCCACGACCCCCTCGCCCACCCGCGCTCCCTCCACGAAAGTGGCTTCGCTCAGAGAGGATGAATCAGAGGAGAAAAACCAGAGATGGAGGAAAAACTGGGGAGGGGGAGGCCTGAATTTCAGACGGGGGTTTGACTGTGTGGGGTCAGCCGCTCAGGGACTGCGGCAAACTGACAGGCAAGCGCGCTGACCCAAAGGGGACATCGTTGGTCAGTTCCAGCTAATTGTCCTATCGCAAGAGGAGGAGCTAGTGCTTCCAGATTTCTCCTTTCGTCTTTTTCAAAGAGCAGAGATAAAGTCAAAGTTAATTGTGAAATCTCCCCAGTTTTTAAAACGCTGTGTGACCTCGGGCAAATCCCTTGACCTCTCTGAGCTTCTGTTTCCTCAGCTGTAAAACAGGGAGACATCGTTCCACCGCACTGGGTCGTGGTGACTTACTGTGTAGAGGCACGGAGGATGTTGCCCAACACGCAGGAAGTGCTCGCTGTGTGGGAGCTGTCGTGGAAGTCCCTTTCACCCTGTCCCCGGGCACAGCTCAGTGCCAGTGCCTGAGGAAAAGGACCTGTTCTCTGCTCAGAAGGTCTGCTCGTGCAGAGGGCAGCGGGCCACAGAGGAGGAGTAGCCCACGATCCAGGTGATAAAGATCGTGGTCTACGACTCCCTTCCTGAGAGCCTGCCCGTCACTGTCATCGTGAATTGCTCTCTGACTGTGTTCCAACAGTTTTTAAACATATTATCTCCTTTCATCTCAACAACAATCCTGTATGGCCGCTATGTTCATGCCCATTTTACAGAAGAAATAAAAAACAAACCTGAGGTTCAGAATGTTACAGACACCTGAGGATGAGTCCTGGCTCCTGTCTCCATGGAGACAGAGAAGCCACATACAAATAAAGACCGTAGTGACCCTGGCTGGTTGGCTCAGTGGTAGAGCGTTGGCTTGGCATGCGGAAGTCCCGGGTTCGATTCCCGGCCAGGGCACACAGGAGAAGCGCCCATCTGCTTCTCCACCCCTCCCCTTCTCCTTCCTCTCTGTCTCTCTCTTCCCCTCCCGCAGCCAAGGCTCCATTGCAGCAAAGATGGGCCGGGCACTGGGGATGGCTCCTTGGCCTCTGCCCCAGGCGCTGGAGTGGCTCTGGTCACAACAGAGCGTCGCCCCTGGTGGGCAGAGCATCGCCCCCTGGTGGGCGTGCCGGGTGGATCCCGGTAGGGCGCATGCTGGAGTCTGTCTCTCTGCCTCCCTGCTTCTAACTTCAGAAAAAGACCAAAAAAAGAGCACCGTGTGGCAGTGTGCATCTCACAAACTATCGAACCTCCCTGGACTCGCATTCCCATCTGGAAACTGGGAATAATGTTACATACGCATGACTTTTTAAAACATATTAATAATAACGTCTTCTCCTAGGTTTAGCAATAGGTAACTCTCCTCTGCCCCCCCCCAGGAGCAGGGAGGCAGGCCTCAGCCCCCGTCCCCCAGGCCCAGGAGCGAGGGGGCGACACTCCCCCAGGAGCAGGGAGGCAGGCCTCAGGCCCCCCGCCCCCCAAGCCCAGGAGCGAGGGGGCGACACTCACGGAACAGCACCAGGAGGAAGCGGGTCTGGCTGAGCGCCTGGGCCAGGCCGGCAGGTGTCAGCACCATCAGGTTGCCCTCCACCGCGACGTGCAAGGGCTCGGGCGTGGGGACGGGCTCGTCCTCTCCGGCACCGTCCTCTGGGGAGTCCCGGACCGCAGAGACAGGAGAGGTCAGCAGCAGCAGGACAGGCGTCCAGAGCAGCCCCATGGCTATCCTGCCGGCAGGAGGGGAAACAGGGTCCCCCGTTATCCACACCAGTGGTGAGGTCCCAGGTCCTCACTCCCTCCCCCCTGCCCTGCCCAGCAGGAGGGGAAACAGGGTCCCCCATTATCCACACCAGTGGTGAGGTCCCAGGTCCTCACCCCCTCCCCCTCCCCTGCCCAGCAGGGGGAGACACAGGGTCCCCCATTATCCACACCAGTGGTGAGGTCCCAGGTCCTCACTCCCTCCCCCTCCCCTGCCCAGCAGGAGGGGAAGCAGGGTCCCCCATTATCCACACCAGTGGTGAGATCCCAGGTCCTCACCCCCTCCCCCCTCCCCTGCCCAGCAGGGGGAGACACAGGGTCCCCCCGTTATCCACACCAGTGGTGAGGTCCCAGGTTCTCACTCCCTCCCCCCTGCCCTGCCCAGCAGTCCCTGTGCAGAGACAGAGGCCTGAGCAGAGGCCCCAGAGGAGAGGAGAAGCGTCAGGTTAACCTCCAGGCCCGTGTCCAACGGCACAGGGGTACCTCTGAGACGCAGGGCCCCGCTCAGAGCAGCGAGAAGCCTCATCACACGCCCCCCACCGAGCCCACTGACTCCCAGACACGAGGGGAGACCCCCGCAGAGCCACATCCTCGGCTGAGCCTCTGGAGCTAAGAGGGGACCAGTCCAGCCCCAGCTGCAGCCTCTGCCTCATGACCCCCCCCCAGCGCCCCCCCAGCGCCCCTGGAATGCGCCTCCTCGCACGACGCTCACTGCCGCCCAGCGTAACCCCGTTTTTGAACAAATTTTCTCCTCAGGTGCAAGTGTCTTTTTTTTTTTTTTAAGTTATGACTAGAATAAACACTTGTAAAAAATGCCAACCAAATACAACAAAGATACGTTAACTAGAAAATAAAAATCTCTCCCGTAATTCCACCCTTGAGAAAGCCACTGCTCAGAGTCTGGAATGAGTCCTTACAGATGTTGAAGATGCCTATACGAAGGCACATGTTCAAACGTGAGTGGCATATTTGGTGGTCTGATTTTCATTTTTTCTTTTCTTCTTTTAAGTGAGAGGAGAAGAGGCAGAGAGATAGGCTCCTGCGTGTGCCCCGACTGGGATCCACCTGGCAAGACCCCTAAGGGAGATGCTCTGCCCAATGTGGACAGTTGCTCCCGCTGCTCAGCAATGGAGTTATTTTTAGTGCCTGAGGGGAGGTCAAGGAGTCATCCTCAGGGCCTAGGGCTGGCTTCCTAGAACCATTGAGCCATGGCTGAGGGAGAGGAAGACAGAGAGAGAGAGGAAGAGGGAAGGATTGAGAAGCAGATGGTCAGTTCTCCTGTGTGCCCTGACCAGGAATCGAACCTGGGACATCTACATGTTGGGCTGATGCTCTACTATTGAGCCAACTAGCCAGGGCCGGGTGTTCTGATTGTCGTACTCAATAATATTAAATCTGTCTTCGATATCTTCCCATAAGTGTACATATTAGAGCTATGACATGCCTTCCTTTCCTCTTTTCCTCATTTTATTGAACCATTCTTAACTACCAGGTTGATGGTCTGCTGGGAAGCTGCCTCTCTCCCTGATACCCTGTGTCTCCCCTGAAAATGCAGACCAGAGGATCAGTCTCTGCACGTCCTCCTCAAGCTCGGAGCCGCTGTCCTGCGCAGCACACAGACTACCGGAGCGTCTTCGTCGAGAAGACACACAACACTTTCTCTAGTCATTCTTCAGGTGACGTGAAAGAGGATCTGACCTTTGTCGACTGTTGCATTCCTAGCATCGGGCATTTGTGGCAGGAAAATGAACACATGGAAGGAAGGAATGAATGAATGATTTCTATTTACCTGAGAAACGTGTTTAGCAATCAGAGGATTTTTAAAAAGTAGATTTCACGTCATTTTATCGCCCATCTATAGTGAACTGGGACCAGTTCTCCGTGCGAAATTGTCTAAGACCCTGCAGCTCCACATTCTAGTGGGTTCCGGGTCACCGTCTCTCCTTACGACCAGCTCTGCTCAGCAGAGCACCGAGGTTTGATGTGGGTTCCGAAACAGGCCTTGGAGACTCACTCCCAGCGGGGACCGGGCGCTGGCTCAAGTGTCCGGCTTGTCAGAGGGGGCTTTTCAGAACGGAAGGGACTTGAGTGCCCAGCCGTCCGTGCTGCCGTCTCTGGGTCTGGACAGACACGTGCTGACAGGACAGGACAGGACCCCCCGCCTCCCTGCCAGGAGGAGGAAGATGACAACAGGGAAAAGCGGTCAGAGGTGTGACGCTTCTGGGGTGCTCACAGGGGGCTCTCTATCCCAACGTGTGTGTGTGTGTGCGTGCGCGCGTGCGCGTGTGTGTGCATGAGTGTGTGTGTGTGAACTTTCCCACACCCACAAGCAATTCTCAGACACCAGGAGGGCGTCCCACGCACTCAGATCTCACACGTTCTGCCCGGAAAGAGCATCAGATCCCACAGGTTCAGGGCGGGGTCCCGTGGGACCTGCCTCCACTTCAGATGCCCATCCCCCACCGCCGGGGGTCCCCTGCACTCCTCACCACCTGGCTATGAGCCGGAGGTTGTCACCGCCCCTTCTTGGGGGGGGTCCATGAATCGGCTGAGGGTGACTCACAGAAATCGGGAGACCCGTGTTCACTCGCTCGATTACGGGTCGACGACAAAGGATATCAGAGGAAGAGACCCAGAGCCAAGGTCCCACACGGAGGGGCCTGTGTCTGTGGGGTTTGGTGGGGGTCCCATGCGGCAGCTCCCCCTGGAGGGGGTCTGGTTCCCCAGCCCGGGAGCTCGGCAAACCCATCTCTCTGGGTTTGGACGGAGGCGACATGACTTGAGCAACGATCGATGAAATCATGGGGCCTCGGTGATTCGTGCCGTCCTCCCAGGGAGCCCAGGGGGTTGGAGTCCTTCCACTGTGTTTACGGTGGGTTCCCCTAACAGCCAGCCCCCACCCCCACGTGCTTTCCAAGTCGCCCCTTCACATCCACCTTGTGGGGGGAGGAAGCTGGTGAAGAGCCCGTCTCCCCTGCCTGGCTCTGAAGGGAGTTCAGCAAGTGAGGAGGAGACACCAAATGTTGTCACAAAAGATGCTCCGATGGCTCCATACAATCCGGGCTTGGGGAGGGGTGAGGCAGGAACTGTGGGTCAGTCAGGGGTGGGGTTCAAATAACATAACAGCCAGCTCTCTGTCCTCATGGCCGCTTAAGAATAAAAATATATATACTGAAAGGTAGTTTATTATTTCCTGCACTGAATCCTTAAACAAGAAGAATAAAAGAGGTACACAAAACTAGATGGTGTTATAAGAAAGAGTTTTAAAATATTAATGAAAAAGGCCCTGGTCAGTTGGCTCAGCGGTACCCAGGTTCGATTCCCGGCCAGGGCACACAGGAGAAGCGCCCATTTGCTTCTCCACCCCTCCCCCTCTCCTTCCTCTCTGTCTCTCTCTTCCCCTCCCGCAGCCAAGGCTCCATTGGAGCAAAGATGGCCCGGGCGCTGGGGATGGCTCCTTGGCCTCTGCCCCAGGTGCTAGAGTGGCTCTGGTCCCAGCAGAGCGACGCCCCGGAGGGGCAGAGCATCGCCCCCTGGTGGGCAGAGCGTCGCCCCTGGTGGGCGTGCCGGGTGGATCCCGGTCGGGCGCATGCGGGAGTCTGTCTGTCTCTCCCCGCTTCCAGCTTCAGAAAAATACAAAAAAAAAAAAAATTAATGAAAAAATATTATATAATACCTGACCAAAAAAAACAATAAAAGGGTTATTTAAGATATTTCTATATTGCTTCTTGATGAGCATCCTCACATGCAATTTTTTTCACCTGGATGAACATGACCACGGGCACTTAGGATACGCTGTGCGCAGCTGAACGTTAAGAAAGCGTGAGGGGTGTCAGTTTGTGATTTCCACACTGGGCGGCTGCCCAGGCGTCCACCTGAGAGAGAACCCTGGTGACAAGGGTCATTTTAACAACCAGTTCACCAAACTCAACAAAACATTAGGTGCAAACCGGCTGAAGTCCACCACTGCTGTGGGCTGATGACCACATACCTCGGACAAATACATTCTGGTCATCCGAGTGACCAAATAGATGTACTTCTTCTAAATCACAGTCTTGCAGGAGCCCTAGCTTCCGTCTCTTCTCTTTGCTAAAACCCAGCCCTGTCTCTCTCCTCGCTGACCCCTGTGGACTCAGGACCCAGTCTCATGCTGCCCATAGCTATAAATTAATCCGAGGCCTTAGGCTAGTGTTTGAGCTCAACGCTCAGCAGCTCACTAACCCTCACGGTATGTCTGTCGTGGGCACAGCGATGGTGCCCAGTCCACAAAGGTGCAGACTGGACGGCCGATGGCTGGACAGGGTCCTTCCCCTACCCCCTTCCCCAGTCCCTAGAACCATGGTCGTGGATTCCAGCTGCCAGCTTTGGAAGAGAGGGTAATAAAACTGCAGCTGAGAGGTTTCACCGAGGACAAAGGAACTGAGTCACCAGATATACAGTGTGTCCGTAAAGACATGGTGCATTTTTGACCGGTCACAGGAAAGCAACAAAAGACAATAGAGGCCCTGGCCGGTTGGCCTGGTGGTAGAGCGTCGGCCTGGCGTGCAGAAGTCCCGGGTTCGATTCCCGGCCAGGGCACACAGGAGAAGCGCCCATCTGCTTCTCCACCCCTCCCCTTCTCCTTCCTTTCTGTCTCTCTCTTCCCCTCCCACAGCGAGGCTCCATTGGAGCAAAGATGGCCCAGGCGCTGAGGATGGCTCCTTGGCCTCTGCCCCAGGTGCTAGAGTGGCTCTGGTCACGGCAGAGCGATGCCCCAGAGGGGCAGAGCGTCGCCCCCTGGTGGGCAGAGCGTTGCCCCTGGTGGGCATGCCGGGTGGATCCTGGTCGGGCGCATGCGGGAGTCTGTCTGACTGTCTCTCCCCGTTTCCAGCTTCAGAAAAATGAAAAAAAAAAAAAAAAGATGATAGAAATGTGAAATCTGCACCAAATAAAAGGAAAACTCTCCCAGTTTCATACCTATTCAGTGCAGTTCGATGTGGGCTCACGCACAGATTTTTTTAGGGCTCCTTAGGTAGCTATCCCGTAGCCTCTACAGACTCGTCACTGACTGATGGCTACCAGAACCGGGTTTCTCCACCAAACTGCCGGTTTCCTTCGACGGCTTATCCCACCGAGTAATGTTATTCCTAGGTGGTGGCGCTTCGTTCTAAACGCACCGATATTCACATTGCACTTTGGTCACAGATCTGAATTTAGCGAGCCACAGAACACACTGAACTTTCCTCTGTACCGTCCACATCTCGACTGGCCTGGCCATGGGCTGCTCCGCTGTATACACGGTGTGACGTCGTCATCTGCGCATGCGCACATGCTGCCACATCATCCTACAGAAACTGGGAGGGTTTTCCTTTTATTTGGTGCAGATTTCACACTTCCATCGTCTTTTGTTGCTTTCCTGTGACCGGTCAGAAGTGCACCATGACTTTATGGACACACTGTAACTGCATCCCGGTGGATGGGGTTGAGGGTGGGGCGCAGCCCGGCGCGGCCCAACGGAAGGGGATCCCCCGCCTCTCTGGGGCGGCGGTCGGCCCTCTCGGGAGTCGCAGCCCTTTATCCGCTGTTTCTAACCCTCCTACGCAGGGACCAGGCACGAGACCTTCCCAGCAGGCACAAGACCCCCCGTGGAGCAGACGGCGGATTCCGGCCCCTGCATTCCCGTTCTTCCCGCCCACGTGGGACAGTCTATACAGGCTGTCACCCCAAACTGTCACCAACTCGGGAAGAGGAGAGAGGATGAGAGCAGAAAAAGGGGGAAGACGGGTGAAGGGAGGAAAGTGGAAATAAAGGACAGAGAGCAGGAAGACGCTGTCACTCGTAACAGGCCCGCCCCCGGCAGCCACGGGGGGACCTTGTGGAACTAGAAGGCGCCACCACCCAGGAGGGTGGGGAGCCCGGCGGGTCCCCGTCGCTCTGTGGCAGCAACTCACGGAGGAGGAGGCGTGGAGACCCTCGCCCAAGACCAGCCTGTGTCCTTAGAGGGGACTCTCTTCCCAGATGCTGCTCTGCTGGCCCCATCATTGCCAGGCACCAAGGGCTTCCTGGTCCACTGGCCCCTTGCACACCCCAAGGGTGACTGACCCTCTGTGTGTGTGGGAGTGGGGAGTGGGGAGTGGCAGGCTTCTACCCCCCTGGGAAGTAAGCTGACGGACCTGAGCACAAGGACCACTGAGGACCTGAGGCTCCACTTCTGAAATGAAGCAAAGAGACTTTCAGCAGAACTTACTCCCTCTAAAGCAAAGAGACTTTCAGCAGAACTTACTTCCTCTAAAGCAAAGAGACTTTCAGCAGAACTTACTCCCTCTAAAGCAAAGAGACTTTCAGCAGAACTTACTTTTTCTAACAGACTCCCTACCCCTGGCCTTGGGGCTGGTTTTGCAGGATTGCCGTTGTACCCCGAGTGCTTCTCCCCGACATAATCCCATAGATAAACATTGCGAATGAGTTTGCCTCACTGCCTGGTTTTACTGCTGGACTTCCTCCCCTCCCCACTCCCTGACCAGAATGCAATCTTGCTCCTGAGCGCATTTGGGACCCCGAGTTTCTGGAACGTCAGTTCCCTCGTGGGTCGCCGGCTTTTGAACTCAAGACTCCTCATCTGACCGCTTGGTTGTGTGGCCGACGTCCGTTTCTCGCGGTTCCAACAGAACACTTCTTGTTGGCTTTTCCCTCGACGTCGTTAGAGACTTCCTTTCTACACGTCAGGGAGGTGAGGTGTTTCTAGGACACCCTGTTTCCCCGGCCTCAGTTTCCAGCACCTGAGACATCGCCTCTTTTCTTCAAACTCCTCGTTTCTATTTCTGCTCCCTGTGGTCTCCTCGCCCCCTCAGCCCAGATTTAGAGCTTCCGGAAATACTGGTCACTTTAGTGAATAACCAAGCGACCTGATTTAATTTCCCACAAGCTCCACAAGGTCCATTTTAGCGGTTCTCCACCGTGACCAAGCACTAAGAACCCCTTGAAGAACTTTTTAAAAACACTGGTGCTGAAAACCGAACCCAGCAGGTTCACATTTCATTGGTCTTGGTGGTGGTGGTGGAAGTGTGTGTGTGCCTGTTGGGGGCGATCCGGATGTTTCTCCAATCTACGCTGAAGCCCACACTTAAATCTGTCACCACCTTGGCATACGGGCAGGTGCCTGTCCGCATCGGTCAGAATGGCCGGGGCACCCAAACTCATACCTGCAGAAAGCCGGGCTACGCTCAGGCCCCCTGGGGCCCACCCAGGTCAGGGCAGCCAACTCCGCCGCGCGTGCACGGGAGGCGGGAGGTCGTGGTCCAGACAGAGGGCAGCCCCCTGGGTCCCCTTGGCGACCAGAGCGGGACCCCCGAGGCAGCCGGGTGCTCCAGAGGAGTCCAGAGGCAGAAGTGAAGTCCCTTCCTGGACCCACGAGGCCAGAGCAGCCTCAGCAGCAGAGTTCCGAGTTCCGAGGATCTGGAGGACCCTCAGGGAGGGGTGTGTGCGGAGAAGAATGGGCCATTGTTGAGTAAGAGGGGGCCCTGCCCTCCCTGCACTGATGGACGCTCGGTCACGGAGGGTGAGAAGGAGCCACAGAGCACGGGGCGAGCCAGACACGGAATAAACCGGGGCCCTGGGGGGTGGCGCAGGAGACCCCTGACCTTGGACACGTCACTGGGCTTCCCGAGGCTCCGTCTTTTCCCCGGTAACGTGGCGCACAGCTCCCAGGGCTGTTGGGACGGTTGGAGGAGGCGGAAGTTTCCACGAGGGCAGCGATGGCACCTGGAGGGCAGGAAGCCGGCCCCGACCCCGCTGCTGACGCTCCCCAACTGTGCGCCAGCCCCACGGGCCTTCTCGGCATCCCTCTCGCGTGCCGGTCACCCTCACACCGCTGGGCCTTTGCACCGGTGGCGTCCTCTGCCGGGCTGCTCTGCCCTCGGCGGTCACTTTCTCAGCCCGGCCTTTCCTGACCACTCACTTCAGTTACTGCTGCTAACTGCCCCCTCCCCCAGCACTCCCCATTCTCTGTCCAGGCTTTGTTCTTCTTCGTGAGACTGACCAGCCACCTGCTTGGTGCCACCTCCTTTATTTTGCCCAGCAGGCAGTAGGTGCTCAGAGATGTGCGTTGAATGAATAAATGAAAGGCAGTTATTTTTATCAGCATCATCGTTACCCTTGTCAGATAGTAACAGGTCATCTCCGGCGAGGGGCCTGCCCAGCTCTTATCATCTTATCAAATAGTGAAGGAGAGAGTGATACTGAGATCAAGTTTCCTGAAGAACAGGTCGTTAATTGTCCCACCTCGCTGAAGGTAGAGTGTTGTTTCAGATCTGGCTGAAAATTCAGAGGTGAGGATGGTTGCCTGGGTCCTGTAAGAGTTCTGGGCACAGGGGAGTAGACTTTAAGGGCCAAGGAGATAATTCCCTGTGGCTGAGCTTGGCAGGAAGGAAAGAGCATGCCCTCATGGAAATGGGCCACCGTGGGCCCCGGCTGGTTGGCTCAGAGGTGGAGCATCAGTTCAGTGTGTGGAAGTCCTGGGTTTGATTCCTGGTCAGGGCACACAGGAGAAGCGCCCATCTGCTTCTCCTCTCCTGCCTTCTCCCTCCCTCTCTTTTCTCCTCCCGCAGCCATGGCTCGAACGGTCTGAGCAAGTTGGCCCTGGGTGCTGAGAATAGCTCCCTGGGTTCTCCTCAGGTGCTAAAATAGCTCAGTTGCTGAGCAACAGAGCAGGGGTCCCAGATAGCCAGAGCATCATCCAGTAGGAAGCTTGCTGGGTGGATCCCAGTCGGGGTGCATGCAGGAGTCTGGGAGTCTGTCTGTCTGCGTCACCTCCTCTCACTTAATAAAAATATATAAATAATAAGAAATGGGCCACCATGGCTGACCAAGAAATGAGACAAAGCCACAGGGGAACAGAACACAGTGACGGCCGAGCATCCAGGGTGACCCCGAATTCTTAGAAAGACCGGCCGTGGACGAGGCTCCGGCCCCTCCTCCCGCGGGGGGACTCTGAGCCCATGCGAAGGGTGAGGAAACCACTCTGAACACGAAGTGAGCCTGGAGTCCCCGTGGGTCCCGGAGTCCCCGTGGGTCCCGGAGACGGGGAGCTCGCACCAGGTTTGACCGGATTCTGGAAAACAAGGAACAGCTGCGCACCTGCGGCCGAGGTCAAGCTGGACCTGCTGCCCGTGGGAGCGTCTCAGCGCGAGGTCCGCCAGATAAAAATGTCGGCTCTGCATTTCCCATTCCCTGACTCGGCAAACACTCAGGAAACTCTCACCGGGTGGCAGGGACACAGTCCTAGGAGAAGTCTGTGTCCTCCTGCAGCTCCTATTCTAGTGCACACCCACGGGGGAGAGGTGACGGACAGTAAACCAAGTCAACACAGAAGAAATACTGGGTGGGGGGGGACATGAAGAGAAACAAATACAAGAGCGGAGGATGATCTGACTCTGGGTGATGGGTACACGGCGTGATCGAGTCCAGACGATGTGGAGATGTTTCCTTCCCTCTGTGGGCTCTGGCTGACCAGTGTCACCCTGCTCAACTTAACTGTCTAAATAAAAAAACATATTGAATGGGAACTGTCTGAGAGGGGAGGTGTTCATTAACTCGATGGTGGGCATTGCTGACCTCGCATTACCCACCCTCAGTGGGCACCATTTTGTCAATCACACCTCAATACAGCTGGAAATAAAAAAGGAAGGTATGTCTTTTAAAAATATATGGAATGTTAGCCCTGGCCGGATGGCTCAGTGCTAGAGCGTCGGCCTGGCGTGCAGAGGTCCCGGATTCGATTCCCGGCCAGGGCACACAGGAGAAGCACCCATCTGCCTCTCCACCCCTCCCCCTCTCCTTCCTCTCTGTCTCTCTCTTCCCCTCCCACAGCCAAGGCTTCATTGGAGCAAAGATGGCCCGGGCGCTGGGGATGGCTCCTTGGCCTCTGCCCCGGGCACTGGGGTGGCTCTGGTCGCGGCAGAGTGATGCCCCGGAGGGACAGAGCATCGCCCCCTGGTGGGCAGAGCATCACCCCCTGGTGGGCATGCCGGGTGGATCCCGGTCGGGCGCATGCGGGAATCTGTCTGTCTCTCCGTTTCCAGTTTCAGAAAAATACAAAAAAAAAAAAAAAAAAAAAATATATATATATATATATATATATATATATATATATATATATATATATATATATATGAAATGTTAGAAAGTGATACAGGTTAAAAAAAAAAGAAAAAAGGAGAATTCAAGGTAGGTGAGGCCGGAGACTGGTGGTGCCCGGTTGGCGAGAGTTTGAGTTCCAGTTGTGGTTAGGGAGGTCGCTGAGGCACCCGGAGCTGAGACCCGTGGGCAGCAAGCAAGGCAGTGACCCGCGGGCAAGGGGTGTTCTGGCCGAAAACCCAGCAAGCCGGGCGGGGCGGGGAGGGGGGAGTGGGGGGGGGGTCGACAGGAAGCAGAGCTGGCCAGAGGAGCGGGAGTCGCTAGCAGGGGCACAGGAGAGACTGTTGATATTCAAGAAGACCCCTCTGTCCCCCCTGCTGGGTTTCGGGCCAAAGTTTCCCGCCAGAGGCCGAGTCAGCAAACCGCCCTCAGCAGCCGCCGCGACAGGAGCTGCAGTATTTACAGGTATGAAGGCCTGAATTCAGCTCACACAGAGCCGGAAGCCTTTGCATTTCTGTTCAGAACAAGGTACTCTGGACGGACACCCTGCAGTGAACATGTCAGCTGACCCGGAGGCCTTTGCCGATTCAGCCCCGTAAGAAGGCGGGGCCGGAGGGGTGCTGGGCACAGAGCAGGAGGTCTGGGGACTCTCATTTCAGCTGTCCAGAGGGGTGCTGGGCACAGAGCAGGGGGTCTGGGGACTCTAATTTCAGCTGTCCAGAGGGGTGCTGGGCACAGAGCAGGGGGTCTGGGGACTCTCATTACAGCTGTCCAGAGGCGTGCTGGGCACAGAGCAGGGGGTCTGGGGACTCTAATTTCAGCTGTCCAGAGGGGTGCTGGGCACAGAGCAGGAGGTCTGGGGACTCTCATTTCAGCTGTCCAGAGGGGTGCTGGGCACAGAGCAGGGGGTCTGGGGACTCTAATTTCAGCTGTCCAGAGGGGTGCTGGGCACAGAGCAGGGGGTCTGGGGACTCTAATTTCAGCTGTCCAGAGGGGTGCTGGGCACAGAGCAGGAGGTCTGGGGACTCTAATTTCAGCTGTCCAGAGGGGTGCTGGGCACAGAGCAGGGGGTCTGGGGACTCTCATTACAGCTGTCCAGAGGCGTGCTGGGCACAGAGCAGGGGGTCTGGGGACTCTAATTTCAGCTGTCCAGAGGGGTGCTGGGCACAGAGCAGGGGGTCTGGGGACTCTCATTACAGCTGTCCAGAGGCGTGCTGGGCACAGAGCAGGAGGTCTGGGGACTCTAATTTCAGCTGTCCAGAGGGGTGCTGGGCACAGAGCAGGGGGTCTGGGGACTCTAATTTCAGTTGTCCAGAGGGGTGCTGGGCACAGAGCAGGAGGTCTGGGGACTCTAATTTCAGCTGTCCAGAGGGGTGCTGGGCACAGAGCAGAGGGTCTGGGGACTCTAATTTCAGCTGTCCAGAGGGGTGCTGGGCACAGAGCAGGGGGTCTGGGGACTCTAATTTCAGCTGTCCAGAGGGGTGCTGGGCACAGAGCAGGGGGTCTGGGGACTCTCATTACAGCTGTCCAGAGGCGTGCTGGGCACAGAGCAGGGGGTCTGGGCACTCTAATTTCAGCTGTCCAGAGGGGTGCTGGGCACAGAGCAGGGGGTCTGGGCACTCTAATTTCAGCTGTCCAGAGGGGTGCTGGGCACAGAGCAGGGGGTCTGGGGACTCTAATTTCAGCTGTCCAGAGGGGTGCTGGGCACAGAGCAGGGGGTCTGGGGACTCTAATTTCAGCTGTCCAGAGGGGTGCTGGGCACAGAGCAGGAGGTCTGGGGACTCTAATTTCAGCTGTCCAGAGGGGTGCTGGGCACAGAGCAGGGGGTCTGGGGACTCTCATTACAGCTGTCCAGAGGGGTGCTGGGCACAGAGCAGGAGGTCTGGGCACTCTCATTTCAGCTGTCCAGGGGTCCAGGGGGCCCAGGGCCAGGGGGCAGAGGGCAAAGGTGGCGGCAGCATTTCGGAGACGTCAGGAGTCCCGGAGGGGCCGTGAAGGAAGGAGGCAGACTGGGGCGGGTGGCCGTAGAAAAGGGACTCTGGGAGGTGACACTTGGAAGTCACCTGTTCTCTCCAAACCCCACTTTCTGTATCTGTCAAGCGGAGAAAAGGACCCGTCATAGAATTGTCACAAGGGCTGAAGGAAACAATGTTGACAAAGCACTTTCCAAACCTGCAGGCAGCTGCAGTGGTCGTGGGTTGTTATTTCATTCAGGCTGTGATGCCAACACCACAGAATGGTGGCTTCAACAACATCTGTTCCCCGGAGTTCTGGAGGCTGGGCAGTCCAAGCTCAAGGCACCCCGGGCAGATGTGCTGTCCGGCGAGGACCCACTTCCATGTTCGCTGTGTGCTCACCAGGCAGAGGGGGCAAGGGAGACCCTTCTCTAGAGGTGGCACCCTCCTGTCCTGGCCACTTCCCAAAGTCCCGGCCTCCTGAGGCCACCCCACTGGGCGCTGGCAGTGAACAGACACATTTTAAAGGATCACAGATATTTAATCTATGGGTTCCTGTTCAAGTACAGTCCCGGGCGGGTCTAAGGAACCCCCGGGGGATGCTGATGTTGCCGGTCCACAGTCCACCCTGTGAGGACAAGGCGTGAACTCCGGGCTGTCCAGTGTGGCAGCCCCTGGCTGCGAGTAGCTGCTGCCCCCTTGAAATGGGGCTCGTTTTATACAACCTGACAAATGCCGGTGAGTGCAAAATACACCTTGCATCTCAAGAACTTGTTACCAAAAAAAAAAAAAAGTAAACTATCTCCATAATAATTTCTTTTAGGGCAAATACATGTTGAAATGATAGGATATAGCTGGTGACATAAAATGTATTATTAAAATGAATTTCACCTGGTTCTGTTTTTTTTCGTTTTTTTAGTTTTGTTTTGTTTTTTGAATGGAGCTACTGGAAAACCGTCTCTCACATGTGTAGCTCACGTTGCGTGTTTCTGTTGGACAGCTCGGCCCCAGTGTGTTCTCCAGTGTGGACAGGCCAGCTCAGAACTCACCACAGGTCTTCCTGGGAGGTTCGCTTTGAAGGGACTGGGCCTGGGAAGTGGGCTCCGAGCAGCAGAGATTCGCAGGCGGAGAGAGGGAAAAGGGCTGGGCCCAGAGGCGGCTTTAACGGCGGGCGCACGGGACGGGTGCCCTGGGCCCCGACTCCCCGAAGGGCCCAACTAAACCCCAACTTGACACTTTTTTCTAACGTAAGAGGCCTAATCTTTTCTTCTGCGCCCGGAGCCTCAACAAACCTTAATCCGCCTCTGGCTGGACCCCAGGTTCAGAGAAGAGACATGGCCAAGACCACAAGGCAGAACTAAGCAAATCAAGTACCCGACTCATCTACAAGTCGGTGTGTGACAGTCACCATCAGGGCTGAGGACAGACCACTCCCTCTAACCCAGCGTCTGCCCAAAGCCCAGAACTGAGAGCAGTGCCCTCCCCGACCTTGGTGACAGGCAGGGGACAGCAGCATGAGGCACGCTGAGGCCCGACTTCCTGGCCCTGAGGCATCGCCGGGATGCTGTGGGCCTCATGGACGGACACACCTGTCCCCTCTGTCTGTCCACCCTGCCCCCCTCCACACCTGTCCCTGTCCCCTCTGTCTGTCCACCCTGCCCCCTCCACACCTGTCCCTGTCCCGTCTGTCCACCCTGCCCCCCCTCCACACCTGTCCCTGTCCCCTCTGTCTGTCCACCCTGTCCCCCTCCACACCTGTCCCTGTCCCCTCTGTCTGTCCACCCTACCCCCCTCCACACCTGTCCCCCCTGTCTGTCCACCCTGCCCCCCCCTCAGGAAACCGTCAGCCTGGGGAGGCAGCAAGTGCCTGAGTCCTTCAACTTTGCCCGGGACGTACAGGGTGTGTGGGGTCAGCTGGAAAGGGGACACCTGCTCTCCCCTGGCGTCCATCTTGGGCATCAGAGGCGGCCCCAGTTCCCTTTGACACTCAGGATGACAAGCCATGTTGATGTGGACGTTTGGACCTGGGAACTGGGTGAGTCTTACAGTGTAAACTGTGAGCGTTTGCCTGGCTGTGTTGGTGCAGTGCCTACAGCCTTGGCCTGAAATGCAGAAGCGCCCAGTTCAAAACCCTGGGCCTAAGCCATGGTTGGTTGGCTCAGTGGTAGAGCGTCGGCCTGGCGTGCAGGAGTCCCAGGTTCAATTCCCAGCCAGGGCACACAGGAGAAGCGCCCATCTGCTTCTCCACCCCTCCCCCTCTCCTTCCTCTCTGTCTCTCTCTTCCCCTCCCGCAGCCAAGGCTCCATTGGAGCAAAGATGGCCCGGGCACTGGGGATGGCTCCATGGCCTCTGCCCCAGGCGCTAGAGTGGCTCTGGTTGCGGCAGAGCATCACCCCCTGGTGGGCATGCCGGGTGGATCCCAGTCGGGCGCATGTGGGAGTCTGTCTGACTGCCTCCCTATTTCCAACTTCAGAAAAATACAAAAAAAAAAAAAAGATTTGAAGTACTCTAGCCTGACCAACAGTGCTGCAGTGGACAGAGCGTCAACCTGGACACTGAGGTCCCAGGTTTAAAACCACCAGGTCACCAACTTGAGTGCAGGCTCATCCAGCTTTTGAGCACAGGGTCATAGTTTTAAGCATGGGGGGAAAGTGTATTCAAAGAAAAATATTCAGAACAGAATTTTGCTTAAGAATTTTACATATTACTAATTCTTTAAGATGCATGAAAATATTAATGTTAAAATGAGAAAGGTATAAAATTCAAAAGCCAACAAATAAATTTATATACTATAACACTGTAACTCGTTTTGGGGCAAATACACACAAAATATCTGAAACTTGGATCACTTAAAAGTGATTATTCAACAGCAACTAATACATTTTTGTATCCTAATTTTTAGGAATGTAATGACTTCTACTGATAAATAGTTGACATATAATCATCTCTTATGATATATCGATTTATTATAAAGTAAGAGATTTACTCAGAGGCAGAAAGAAAAATAAATATCAATGTTTATGGAACAAATTTATTTTGATATTTTCTAAAAATATCAAGATGTGTATATACATATATATATATAAAAAGTCCACATTGGGTCATACCAAAAGCAGTACAAGTCCAAATATTTAGAAATTACACTTAATCTTGGAGAAACATGTTCTAAAGTAGCAAGTTCAACACTTATTCCTCCACTGAGAAAAACAAGTTTACATGGAACAAAAAAAGTCTGCAACACAAAAACCAACTTTTAAAAACTGACATAAAACAGAAAGAAAAGCCCTTCAAGTCTAAGCTGGATCCTGTCGCTTATACAGTAACAGGCTCTTGCCCCAGTCGGGTCTCACCAAATACAGATACAAAGGGAGATGAGATGAGGACACGGCTGAGCCAACACTGCCCCCAGAGGAGCTGTGACGAGTCCGAGGAGCCCCGTCCGCAGAGCTGCGCTGTGCGCAGACCGCCCGCTTACTGCCAGAGGTCCGGCTCTCACCGCCCCAATACAAGTCGTCCCTGACCTGGAGCAAGTCAGATGAAGGCACCCAAATCCTACTGTGTCCCCCAAAATGGTATTTAGAATCTTCGTATCCTTTCAAAATGACCTCCAACTATTCAGGGTTAATATTCTAAGTTTGTCAAGATACTTAAGAAAGTTCCCGAGTCATCCGAGTGGGCAAGGCCCTGTCTAATCTCTCTGCCTCTCCCAAACCCTTCCCGTCTGGCCTGCCAAGCAGGAAGGGTTAGAATCCATTCCCGTGCTCACCGGTCATGAAACAAAACACAGCCATCGAGGGTGTGGGAAGACTGACCATTGGTAATACTCCCAAAGTTTTTAAAATTCAAGAATACATCTCCAAAACCTAACGCCACAGTCCCTGAAGATTCTCAGCCAGGACATTTATTTCACAGCCCTGACCAGGTGCTGCCGTAGGGGCATGGGGTGTCCACCTGGAACGCTGAGGACTCAGGTTCGAAACCCTAAGGTTGTTGGCTCTAATGCGGGCTCATCCCGCTTGGGTGGGGGTCACCAGCTTGAGCCCAAGGTCTCTGGCTTGAGCAAGGGGGCTCTGCCTCAGCTCGAGGCCCTCATGGGGGCACGTATGCAAAAGTCATCAATGGTAACTAAAGGCGCGGTGGCTTCCATTCCATGCTAATCTCTCTCCCTTCTTTCTGTCTCTCCTTGTCTGCCCCCCCCCTCTCGCTAAAAGAAAAAAAAATTGTAGCGCTGCTCATCAGGTTTGTGTGTAATAAACCACTGCTCGTACAATATAAAAAAGGGCACAACAGCTAAACAAGAAATCACAAAACGTGCAGACACTTCATAAAACAGTTCACTTCTAACCCACGGGACCCCGGTTTCTGCAGAGTTGAGTCAGCAGAGCCGCCACACACAAAACCCCCAAGTGGAAACTCAGAGTGGAAACTTCCCCGAAGGCTGGAGGTTGTGCCTAGTTTACAGCACGGTCCGCCCCCGTTGGTCAGCGGGAGAGACCCCACCACGCCCCCTCCTCCCACTCTCCCCCGCCCCCAGCAGCGGTCACCGCCCCTCCCAGCGCCTCACTGCGCGTGGACCTACCTCGCTGCCACGCGGGGCTGAAACTTTCTCTAAGGAAACCGTCCCCACTGTGAGCGCGGGGCCGCCCGGCCACAGGAGAAGTTCAAAAACAAAATTTCCAGTAACAAGTTTACAGGGAGCCCCAGCGCCCGCCCGCGGAACCCCAGCTGGGAACCCCCCTAGGAGAGGTTGTTTTCTCCGGACTCGGACCCTTCGGGGTTGGCACCGTCTCCCCGCAGCCCCGGGGCCTGGGACGCAGGCTCTGCGGGCCCCAGCTCCGCACTCTCCGGCGGCTCCGGCCGGTGACCGTTTCCTCCGGCCGGGTCTTCTGGACTCGACCGGTCTCCAGCTCCGGGCGGAGCCTCCCCGCCGTTCTCGGCCCGCGCGGCCGGCCTGGGGGGGCGCGGGCGCGGGTCCGGGGCGCCCTTCACCACCTCCTGCAGGTTGTACTTTCTGAACAGCACGTAGTCCTGCACCACGGCCAGGCAGCAGACGGCCTTGATGATC
Organism: Saccopteryx leptura; assembly: GCF_036850995.1. NCBI lineage: Eukaryota > Metazoa > Chordata > Mammalia > Chiroptera > Emballonuridae > Saccopteryx > Saccopteryx leptura. Next base: position 224,137,691 of record NC_089506.1, read on the forward strand.
TCCACCACCACCGTGTACCGCGGGCTGCTGAGATCCACTCTGTTCTCCGAATTGAGGCTGCCCACCACTCCTGTCCCGGGAAGAGGGGAAACGGCTCAGAAGGGTGTCGTGGGGCGTGACCGCGCATCTCCTTCCGTCTGGGACTTGTCAGAACGAAACACACCATTCCACTCTGCTACCCAGATCAGTCAAGTATCCTGAAGAGCACTTTTCCCCCCAAAGAAAAATTTAATCTTGGTTGGGGAAAAAACCTAAATGTCTAACTAACAGAAAATCTTGTATCCAACCTACTAAAGTCAGTAGTGGGTTGATATTATGTTTAGATTGATTTTAGAGAGAGAAACAGACAGACACAAAGACAGAGAGAGAAAAACACTGACTCACTGTTCTGATTCACGCCGTCACTGTTTGACTCTTGTGTGTGCCCAGCTGGGAGTCTGACCCCAACCAGAGTGCTGGGGTGATGCCCAGAGTGCTGGGGCGATGCTCGGAGCAGCTGAGCCACCCAGCCGGGGCCGGTATTATTTTAAAGACATCTTAATATATTTGCTCTATGCTCAAAACTGGAAGCCCTTAACTGAACAAAATTGTTTTTAAAAACTTTTATTTTATTTTTCAGTTTCGCTTTATTCTTCCGTGTTGTTCTGTGTTAGTCTCAGGTGCACAGCACAGTGCTTTGACAAGGATGTATTCTGCAGAGTGGCCCCTGTCCCCGCCAACCGGTACACAGTGACCACGATGCTCCTCACCACACTCCCTGTGCTGGGATCTAAGCTCTGTGGCTCGCCTTCACCACCAGTCTCTCCTGTCCCATCCCTCCACCTGGCGCACCCACACTCCACCTCCCCCCACCGTCAGCTCTCAGTCTGCTCTGTGCCTACGCGTCTTCTTCATTCTGTCTGCTCTGTGCCTACGCGTCTTCTTCATTCTGTCTGCTCTGCGCCTACGCGTCTTCTTCATTCTGTCTGCTCTGTGCCTACGCGTCTTCTTCATTCTGTCTGCTGTGCCTACACGTCTTCTTCATTCTGTCTGCTCTGTGCCTACGCGTCTTCTTCATTCTGTCTGCTCTGTGCCTACGCGTCTTCTTCATTCTGTCTGCTGTGCCTACACGTCTTCTTCATTCTGTCTGCTCTGTGCCTACGTGTCTTCTTCATTCTGTCTGCTCTGTGCCTACGCGTCTTCTTCATTCTGTCTGCTCTGTGCCTACACGTCTTCTTCATTCTGTCTGCTCTGCGCCTACGTGTCTTCATTCTGTCTGCTCTGTGTCTTCTTCATTCTGTCTGCTCTGCGCCTGCACGTCTTCTTCATTCTGTCTGCTCTGTGTCTTCTTCATTCTGTCTGCTCTGCGCCTACGCGTCTTCTTCATTCTGTCTGCTCTGCGCCTACGCGTCTTCTTCATTCTGTCTGCTCTGCGCCTACGTGTCTTCTTCATTCTGTCTGCTCTGTGCCTGCGCGTCTTCTTCATTCTGTCTGCTCTGTGCCTACGTGTCTTCTTCATTCTGTCTGCTCTGTCTGTCTGCTCTGTGCCTACACGTCTTCTTCATTCTGTCTGCTCTGTGCCTACACGTCTTCTTCATTCTGTTTGCTGTTCTCTAGGTTCCACATTAAGTGAAATTATATGATACTGTATTTGTCCTTTTATTTCCAACTTATTTCACTTAGCGTAACACCAGCTAGATCTATCCATGGTGTCGCAAGAAGGGAAGATGTCATTCCTTTTTTATGGCCAAGCAGTGCTCCGTTGTGCAAACGCACACAGCTTCTCTGTGCACTTGTCTACTGCACACCGTTGGTGGAAATGCGGATTGGTGCAATCACGCTGGAAAACAGTGTGCAGATTCCTTAAAAACTATTCTTAAAAAACAAGTATTTCCTGCCCGACCTGTGGTGGCGCAGTGGATAAAGCCTCGACCTGGAAATGCTGAGGTCGCCGGTTCGAAACCCTGGGCTTGCCTGGTCAAGGCACATATGGGAGTTGATGCTTCCAGCCCCCCCCCCCCCCCCCCCGTTTCTCTCCTCTCTCTCTCCTCTCTAAAATTAATAAAAAAAATAAAAATTTTAAAAAAAAAAGAATCAACCAAAAAACAAGTATTTCCTGTTGTAACCAATGTAAAATAATAACCGAGAAACATACCGGCCACTTCTTTGATAACTTCCTCTCTATTGACGTGACTGTTATTTCGAGCTTTGTACACAATCTGGAATGTTCCTTTATTTGGAGCTTTAAACCAGGGTTCCAGAAACGTTTCTGCGTATTTCTTCATGTCTTCTAAGAAAGCCTTGCAGGTGCCCGAGACGGGCAACATTCGCAGAATGACACGGGTTTTCTTCTTTTTGGTTTTGTGCATATCTTGGAGAATATGGTGTACCAATCTCTCGGGTTCTAGAAGGGAAAGAAAAAAAAAAGGTCAGCACAGAAGAAACAAGTTAGAATGTAAGCTCTCAGACATTTTAAAGCCTCTGCAGACACTCTAACATGAATTTTCACCAGCAGTGACTTAAATACGCAAGAGAGTAGAAGAAATCATTCCTTTTCACTTTAAATAAGGCTAGCCAACCATGTTTTCCAACTAATATTTTTTCAGTGCCTACTTCATTTGTATTAATACTCTAATATTTTAACTCTTCAACATCATTACCGCTTTCACTGAAAACAACTGTTAACAAAAACTGGAGTTACATTTTTGTGATGTCTGACTTACCCATGACAATACCGTATTGTTGTTTTTCTGTAACAATGACAACTATAAAAGTAACAAACATTAAATTATACATTATTTTTTTACAGAAACAAGAATCTGCAAGTCACTTAAAAAGATTTAACCCATTAGCTAAGTTTTTCAGAAACTAGAACTGAGACCTTGAAGGAGCCCTAAACGAGGAATTGCACAAGGTCATGATGTAGGCCTTCGGTCACATCCCGATAACATACAAGTCTAAATGGGGCTGCTCAGAGCTTTTTAATTCTGTTAAATTAGTCAACTGCATTTTAAAAATCTAGAAACTTCTCCAGATTTCCAATTTCTTTTTGAAAAATCATAAGATTTGACCCTGTCAGGACTATAGTCTCTCAAGTCTGAAGCCATTCCCAATCAGATGGAGCTGAGTGCGGCTGGTCCTTTTAGACAGAACACGCACTGTTTTACTGTAAGTTATATACAAAGATAGTGGCAAAACTATGTTTTTTCACTCCTAAGTCAACGCTATGTCTACCACCCACTCCACCTTTCTGTAAGCCTAGTGCGAAGACCGTGTGGAGAGGCTGCGATCGTACATGGTAATCAACTGGGCCACACCACGAAGCCACTGTGGGTAGTGTTCTCTGTGAGGGGGAGACAGCCAGCTGGCAGGACATCAGTAACCGTAATACTGGTCACAACCACGAAGCCACTGTGGGTAGTGTTCTCTGTGAGGGGGAGACAGCCAGCTGGCAGGGCAGCAGTAACCGTAAGGAACACTGGTCAGACACACCTATCCCAAGTGTTCTGATGAAGACCACGTTGTTGGCTCCGCTCTCCACGGACTGGAACCTTCTCAGCCGCATCTCCGTGGACGCTTTGATGTCCCCCACTTCCTTCTTCAAGGCAGCCTCCACGTCGTCGTCCTCTTCCTCGCTCCCAGCGGGCGGCTCACCCTCGTCTGTAAACTGTTGGCACAAACGAGTGGGTAAGAATGCCGTAACAGCAGGAACAGCACCCGTGAAAAGCTGTCACAACCTAGAGATGAAACTCCCGGAGGCAGAGAAGTGAACAGCGAAGCTTTTTATGAGGTGACCTGGACATCACTCCCTCCGAGAGGAGAAGGAAGACGGGTGTTCCTCAGACAGACTGGGGCGCATATACTCTGAAACTTTTCAAAGAGCACTGTGACAGTCCAGGACGGAGGGAAATGTGCCCACCAGATAAAACCCTTCCAGGGTGGATCCTTCACTCATCTCCTCTTTTGAATCTTTGTGCCTGTCGACACTCTCCTTTTGGTGAGGTCAGACCAAATAGTTAGGGAATTAAAAGCTCTCGCTCCTCTGCTGTGCTGAGGAAGAGGGAGCAGAGACAGTTCCACAAGCTGCTCTTGGTACCAGTGTGGACAGGACAGGCACCTGATGCCCAGTGATCCGCCCCATCCATACAGCTGCCAACCAGGCACTAATAACAAGTGAACATATTTTTGGACCTTTTTACTATATATATCAGGATGTATTCTATGTACATAAGCGAATTTTAGCTAACTTTAAGAAGTACTATCATTATTCTTTTTTAATCGAGCTCAGCAGAATTAAATAGCATGCCCCTAGCCAAGCCCCAGAGCCAGTACCTAGATTCAAATCCCCTCTGTACTAACTAGCCCTCCTTCCTTCATTTAATTCTTGGGGAGCCCGTAAGTGTGTTAGTCCAAATCCTAAACCAAGCTTAGAACGATCAGCAAACTGCGACGCGGACCATTAGTTTTGACGGAGTATTGGCGCGGAAGCTTTTACTTTGAACATGTATTTTTATGGGCATTTGAGAAACTAGAACTAATGCCCCACTATTTCAGAGATACTGCTTGGGAGAAACGCCTGCAGACAGGCAGGGTGCTCAGACAGTGGTAGCATATGGCAAAACCCACGAGGACCAATGAAGTTTGCTTCTCATGAACGTGGGCCATCTCCTGAACCTCCTTCCTTAACCCTCCGAGTCGTCCTCCACATGACGTCCCAAGCCTGTCCTTAAGAAGTCAATGTTCTGGAAAAAAGCCTCAGACACACAACTTCCAGGCCACAGGAAGTCATCCACACTGCTCACAAAAGTAGGGGGTCAGCGACCGGGCAGACCCTCCACCCAGCAGCACTATCCGCCTGCTGTCATAGCGCATTTTCACCAAGGAACTGAAAGCTGGTTTGGCAGCTCCTCTGCGTCAACGAACAACTTTCTCTGACCTGTTCTCTGCGTTTCTGATGTTCTTGTTTCATGTAAAAAAAAAAAAAAAAAAAAATCAAATGCTGCTTTTTTTTTTAATACCTTCCTAGTGATTTTGAAATACTCCCTAGTTCTGGTGAGCACTTATCCAGACACTGGAGGAAGGGCTGGGAAGACCGCCACGTGGGAACGTCCCCAGCCCAGGGTCGCCAGGGATACCGGACAAGGTGAAGGTGCCAGAGCGCAGGCGAGGCCACGCCCCGGCCAGGCCACGCCCCCGGCTGGGCCACGCCCCGCGCCGCCCGCCGCTCGCGCATGCGCCTGGGGGCGGGCGGCCTTCGGCCTCGCCAGCCGACCAGCAGGGCGGCCCCCAGGGTCCGTACCTTCTCGGGCCCGTACAAGGCGTCGCCGTACTCGTTGAGCAGGCTGTAGGCCTCCTCCACGCACTTGCGCTCGTTCATGTTGCAGGTAATGAGAATGCCCTGCAGCCCGGGTTCCAGCTGCCGGGGCCCGCCGCCTTCGCAGCGCCGAGCGCGCTTGGCCTGCACGTACTGAGCCTTGACCTTGCGCTTCCCGCCGCCGCCGCCCTGAGGGGACTGCTGGGCCGGGCTCGCCATGGTGCGGGCGGCGCGGCGCGGCCACACGTGCTCCTCGGCGCCTCTGCGCGTCGCCGCTCTGCTGCTGGCGCGCGCTGCTGACGTCAGGCGCGCGCGAGGGTCTCCACGCCCCCCACACCTCGCCCGCCCGCCCTGCTGCTCCGGGTCCTAAAGCCAGTCGCATTCAGGCCTGCCGAGGTGCGCGGGGTCGGCCCTGCCGCTCCCCTCGTGAGGATTTTTTTTAAATTGATTTTAGAGAGAGGAAGTGGGGGGAGAGAGAGAGAGACAGGAACATTAGTCTTGTCCTGTATGTGCCCTGACCAGGGATTGAACTGGCAACCTCTGTTCTCCAGGACAACGCTCTAACCACTGCGCCATCTGGCCAGGGCGCCCCTCCCCGGGATTGACAGGCGCTTCCTCCCGGAGGAGCGGTCTGCGGGCGGAGGGGGCCTGTGCACTGCACTGGATGCTGGTCCTCCAGGGGGCCCGCGTCCTGCTCCGTTCCTTAGACACGGGCCTTGGTGAGCATGGGGCAGCACCAGGAGTTTATAGTCTATGTAAGGCTCCAGGGCTTGCCCTCAGGGGGGCAGACTATAGGTTGCAGATTTTCTGCTGTTACAGTAATATAAGGTTATAGTAATTAAATATATAGAAAAATATGGAAGATGTATAAAAATAATTAGGATATAATATTAAAAGCAATTAAGGAAATGAAATAAAATGATGCTGGCTGGATAAAAATTAAAATAGCGTGTACAGATATGATAAACAGACTGTCTTTTGTGCAGGGCTCAGTGTGTGTGTGGTTACACATCGCTGAGAAGTGGCTTGATGTCACAACTGTGGGTTGACAGACAGGAGGCTTCCCTAGTAACATTTTAAAAGTGGCTTGATGTAACATTTCAGTAGACCAGGGGTCAGGAACCTATAGCTCGTGAGCCAGATGTGGCTCTTTTGATGGCTGCATCTGGCTCACAGACAACTCTTTAATAAAAATAATAATAACGTTAAAAATATAAAACAGGCCCTGGCTGGTTGGCTTAGTGGTAGAGCGTCGGCCTGGCGTGCAGGGGACCCGGGTTCGATTCCCGGCCAGGGCACACAGGAGAAGCGCCCATTTGCTTCTCCACCACCCCCCTCCTCTCTGTCTCTCTCTTCCCCTCCCGCAGCCAAGGCTCCATTGGAGCAAAGATGGCCCGGGCGCTGGGGATGGCTCCTTGGCCTCTGCCTCAGGCGCTAGAGTGGCTCTGGTTGCGGCAGAGCGACACCCCGGAGGGGCAGAGCATCGCCTCCTGGTGGGCAGAGCGTCGCCCCTGGTGGACATGCCGGGTGGATCCCGGTCAGGCGCATGCGGGAGTCTGTCTGACTGTCTCTCCCCGTTTCCAGCTTCAGAAAAATACAAAAAAAAAAAAAAATATATATATATATATAAGATTCTCATGTATTACAATCCATTCATTTCCTACCGCTCCTGTTCATGGCTGCGGGTGGCTGGAGCCGATCACAGCTGTCCTCCGGGACAACACCAGATTTTTATTGGATAATGCGTAAAGTACATGAGTCGTTGTATGGCTCTTACAGAATTACATTTTAAAATATATGGCGTTCATGGCTCTCTCAGCCAAAAAGTTTCCCGACCCCTACAGTAGATTAACATAAAAGGGGTTCCTTGCCAGGAACTCCCAAAAAGGTGGTTTGAGGTGATCATCCTGTAAATGACACCTGTTAGAAGGTGTTGGCCAGAAAAGGTACTAAAGCTGAGGGGCCCCCTGCTGAAGTAATCTCCCAGACTCCAATGTTGATGTGGACTGTCTCCATGCCACTCTGAGCTCTGACCAGACAG